>NC_143584.1:187265138-187474596 GCF_048544385.1 Mastigoproctus giganteus | reverse complement strand
TTTACAATAGCTCATAAACAAAATAAGAAGACTTACCAAACTGTTTCAAGTCAATACATTTGGTAGCAGGAGGCTCATTCTTCACATTATTGCACATTCCCCACCAAAGGGAAAATACAAGTGTTATCACAACTAGACATGCCATTACCAATATCCACACCAATTCCAGAATATACATTATCACCATAAACTGAAAAAAACAAGAGTACAAAAAAAGTATAATTATAAAATAAATAGCAAATACAGTTACATACCAAAAGAAATGCAGTCTATTTTATTAAATCCTTCTTAGCCATTATCCAAAAAAAATTCCACATTGCAAAGTTTTCAAACATTCAAGAAATAAGTATCAATTCTCTTTTCTTAAGATCTGCTGCTTCTTTCTTGAATATATTGAAGTACTGCTTAATAAAATGAGTTTGTAAATTCTTTCATCTCTCTTTCCTTTCCATGCCTGAGATTTACCAGTCATCCTTAGAATCTTCTTTCCTCAGTAAACAACTTTCTAAACTAAAATTCTGGGGAAGGTATGTCAATTATGTTGTCATTGTTTGGAACTAAAGCCTGGATTATCAAGTATTCTTCAATGTTCTCAACTCTTTTCACTTGACAATTAAATTCAAAATTGTGGTAGGACAAAATGATATTCTCCCACTTATGGATGTCAAGCTCAGATGATTAAGATGATTAGTGAGAAATTTGGACATCAGTATACAGAAAGCCTACGGACATGGGCCTCATCCAAATCCTTTTTCTACAAAAATAGGAGTCCTGCAAACAATGGTTTTTTCCCACCTTTTAGTTCATTAAATTAACTACACCACATTACCACTAATATCTGGACACCCTTCATTAACAATTGGTCACACCTTACCTAAGCACCACATGTCAGGGACAACTATAAATATGCTCACAAGTCTTCATGGAGTTAGTAGTATGACTGTGAATGCAAGATGCTGCAATTGAATTGGTCTGTATGTGATATTTCATTGACACTGAAAATCCCTAGGTTGATGACTGAGGATGGATTTGCAAATGGAAGATGAACGAAGCCATTACAAAATGACTCAGAAAACCTCCGAAAGATGATAGAATGTTACAGGAGAGACTTGCAAAGAATTGTCTGCTTGGAATGCGGGTTGATTTTGTCACAGTGCATGCATGCACACACTATCAGTGAAACAACTGGGACACGTCAGCACCAGTAAAGTACACAGGATGCTGCATGATATAGGTTACCCATGGACATGCAGCTATAAGCCACCAATCATTCTGACTAATGCCAGATGCTGTCTAGTTTGGTGTAAGACCCACTGTTGTTGGATCATAGATTTTTTGTAGTGGACAAAACCAGGAATGCTGAAGTCTATCTGCAGTCTACCTGAAGATGTCCTTGACAATAATGCAGTACAGTGGGGATACAGGAAGTTTTCCTGGTTTGGTTTTTGATTTTTTTTTTTACCACATTAGCAACAAGGGCTATTATGTGCCAACACAAGGTACATAGCATGTTAAAAATACATTCTGGTAACCTTTAAATGAGGTTACCTCGTCAAATGGTTATAAGAGTATAAAAGGCAATATATGTAATAAAAATATGTGGTATTTTAGATACATATATATAAATTAGTACATTGTAAGTCAGGCGCCTCCGTAGCCAGGTGGGAAGGAGCAGCAGTGCATAGCACACACTCTTCTTGATTAGACCGGGGTTTGAGCCCGTCACCACCAAATATGGAGGATGCGGAAAGGTCAGGGAATGACCACCGCATATCCCAGAGCAATATGGCCTTAGTTGCTAATGCTCCTAAAAACCAAATAACAAACAAACAAACAAACATTGTAAGTTAAAAACAGCTGACACATTGTCATTGTTGGATAAAATATGACTGAGTGTACAAGGCTCAGTGTTAAATGTGGTAAAATTTATATCATTAAAAGCTGTACAGTCAATTAAAATGTTTGATGAATAAGATGGTGTCACAGGGCTCACATGAGGAGGCCCTTATCGGCCCTCAGCAAAAGGAATGTGTTAAATAATTGTATCATATGCAGGACTGAGTAAGGACAGCCTCCTCTCAATGATTCCTGCACAGACTAGATTGTTATGGTTTGATTACAGGCATTATCTGATGTAGTTTATTTGAAGTCTGTCCATTCCATGAATTCTGCCACTGGAAGTGAATCTTGTGTATTATTTGCCTGTAATCTGTATGGGGAACTGACAGGCCATGATGATTAGTAAAATTTGCTGATTTGGCTGCAGTATCAGTCAAATCATTTCCTTTAATCCCAATGTGGCTAGGAATCCAGCGGAAGCAGATATCAAAATTATGTTCATAGAGAGAATAAATCTTCTGCTGAACCCGAGGCAGAACTGGATGACAATTGTTCTCAGTGCTAATAAAGGCTATAATATAATCAGAAAATCAGAATGTATAATAAACCAATGGTATTGGTCCTGATGTGATCCAAGGCTAACTTTATAGCAGTTTATATGCTGGATTAAGGGAGAATCTGCTGGGATACAGTATTGTCTGGAAAGACAGCAGCAGATCCTACAACATGATTTCAACTTTGAGCTACATGTGTAAACTAGAAGGAAGTTGGAATATTCAGGTTGGTGTGCTGAATAGAGCTGCAGGTAGACAGATGGAGTATTGGACTTTACCTAGTTCTTAAGGGAGAAGTCACATGTTGGAATGTGAGCATGCTAAGGTGGGTTTGCCTTAGTATTTGGGCAACCTTGTCTACCATAATATCCAATCTTTGAAGTAGCACTTGGACACGAATACCAACAGGACAATTATCAGTCTGACGGGCATTGTACAAATTTTCTCATCGTGGCTCAAAAACAGTGGTCCATGTAGGATGGTCTGACAGGGATACAAGTTTTAAAGCAACTTGAGAGACAATTTTATATTGAAGCGAAAAAGGCTGTTCATTTGTTTCCACATATAGGCTCTGGACAGGAAATGTTCGGAATGCTCCAGTAGTAATACAGACAGCCTGACAATGGATGGAGTCCTGTTTTTGGCTGATGCAAATATCTGGGACCCATAATCTAGTTGAGATTGCACAAGTACACAAGAAATGTGCACTTGTGCAATCTCAACTAGATTATGGGTTATCACAAAGGTAGAAATTCACATTTGATGTTATCACAAAGGTAGAAATTCACATTTGATGTTATCACAAAGGTAGAAATTCTTTTTAGTACAAGTCGAAAAAATTCACTATCCAGCATCATATGCTGTTCGAGGTCTGCATTTCCTGTTCTGAGCTGCAATAAAAAGATTATACCCTATTGAAAAATAGATTTATTTTCTCTCTCTCTCTCTCTCTCTCTCTCTCTCTCTCTCTCTTTTGGTTTTGCTATAACTTGAGAAGGGCTTGTTTCCCACAATGAAAACTGTCCAGATCACAAGTCATTACTGTTCCATTCTATCTTGAGATCCCCTTTGGAAATATTGAAAACAGTTTTGAAGAAAACAGTTTATAGAATGAAGAAAACAAAATTGAAGAAAACAGTTTATATTCCCTCACTGTAATGAATTATCTTTGGTAACACCAGTTGACACTATTTCCAGATGGAATACTGACAAGTACTTTCCATCAATTTGAAGAAGTAAACATTTTACACTACCCACATCACAGGATTACTTTCCATGCAATAAAGAATTACTACTGGTTAATTTTACAAATGTTCATTGTAAGTTGCTTCCACACCAGTTTTGAAGTTTATAACTTTATAACGCAGCTATCTATTGATAGCTGCATTATAAATTTTGCATTTGCGTTTGGCTGTATCACACACCTGTAATCCAGTGCAGTCATACGAGTATGTACGCTAAATGCAGTTATGTATGTATCAAACTTTTCATGTTGTGAAATTATACTATTTTGATATTACTTGTTCATTTTTTGAATTATTATTAATTTGTATTGAATTAAAAAAAATCGTCCTTTTAAAAATGTTCCAAAAGAGGAAAGTTGATTTAAAGTGTCAAGCTTTTAATCAAAGGTGGACTGAAGACTATTTCTTCATTGAGTACGACGAAAAAGCAATGTGTTTAGTGTGTAAGGAGACTGTGTCAGTTTTTAAAGCATATAATTTAAAATGACACTATAATTCCAAGCATAAATCTTATGATCAACATAAAGGAGTGCTGCAAAAAGAAAAGCATTCAATGTTACAAAACAAATTAAGAAAACCACAAAACACACTGAAAATGTATCAGTCAAGAAATTTATATGCTGTAAGTGCCAGTTATCAACTTGCACAATTGATTGCTTTTGAAAGTAAACCATTCAGTGATGGTGAATTTGTAAAACTTTGTGGTAGAAATTTGTCTGAAGAAACAAACAATGATACAAGACACCAGTTTGTCTACACAATTATGTGAAGTGTAGAAGATATTGGAAAGAATTTGTTCAAGCAACTTTTGGAAAACATAAAACAAATGAAATATTTTAGTGTGGCACTGGATGACAGTACCGATGTAAATGACACAGCCCACCTCCTTATCTTCATATGTGGAATTAATGATAATTTTGTACCATTTGAGGATTTATCTAATCTACGGAGTATGCACAGAACAACTACAGGTCAAAATTCAGGTTCAGGATGAAGATTATGCTTATAACAAAAGTCTACATAGTCTTTTGTGGCGAGAACCTGAATCCATTAGCCAAAGCCCAGGAGTTAAGATGATTAGTGGCTTGTTGCAGTTATCTTTCAATCACCCTCATGTTACAGGCTGTAAAAATATGCTAAAATCATCAACGTAGAGAGCGCTATTTACAATTGGAAGCTGCTCTGTGATGAAATTTACTTTAATGGCAAAAAGTGCAACACTTAAAATGAATCCTTGTGGTACTGTGGGATGAGAGTGTGTGGATCCTACAATAACTTAAAAATACTGATAGGCTAAAAATGTTTTTAATAAAAACAGGTAGGTGCCCTCTAAGGCTGAGGCTATATACGTCTCTTAAAATACCAGATCTCCAAGTTGTATTATATGCACTTTCCATATCAAAAAACAATGATACCAAACTTTCTCATTTTAGGAAAGCATCCCAAATGGACATTTCCAGTCTAATTAAATGGTCCAGAATGAACCTTTTTTTTTTCAGAAGCCATACTGCATGCTGGAGAGGAGGTCATTTGATTCTAAATACCATATTAGACAAACAATGACCATTCTCTCCAAGATTATGCACCAACAGCTAGTTAGAGATATAGGTCAATGGTTGAAAGGAATTTTAGAATCCTTACCTGGGTTAGCAAAAGCTAAAACGGTTGCCTTTCACCAGACATCTGGAAACTGCTCTTCAATAAAGATTCTACTATACAGAAAGAGCAGAGGATCCATGCATAACTTGCTCTTTTCCTGTATTTAGAAGGGAGAGGTTATTGCCAGTAAGCATATGCTCTATCAGTTGCCCTCTTTTATTGATGTCATCTCTACTCCACAGGGTAGTATGTCCATTAAAGTCCCCAAGAAGTTAGAAAAGAAGAGACAACTGCATTACAAGGTCATCAAGGTCTTTTTGGGGATGTCAGTCCTAGGTGGCAAATAGAGTAGACAAGACTTAAATGGGATCTAGTTGCCCACAAAGATAGCAAATACTCCACAATTCTATCCTTATAAATAACAGTGATATTACGCATGGTGGGATCATCATTTGCCTTTAGGTTAGTCTCCTCTAAGCAAAAGCATGCTGGTTCATGCTCTTGCAGGAGTGCCTCAATGTCATCTGTATTTCTCCAAATTGGGTGAATTACAACAATTTCATAGAGAATTACTTTGTGTTCTAAGTAATTTGTGTCTCAGAATTGACAAGTTGTGTTTAAAAGATAAATAAAATTCTTTAACCTATATATGTTATTTCAATGTAATAAATAACAAATAGGTAATGTCTCAGTAATGATAAACATCTAAAAATGTGCATATTTCATTAAAAATGTTAATAAAATAATTTCAGTGGTAAAATGTTAGTTTATTATCATAAATTCCCAGTTTTACAGATATAATTTTTTTTTACATTACAAAAAATTATGGTGACCAAACAATTGCCCAGAGGGGGTCACTGATGAATCTGTGCAAGAACAAAGATGCTCTTCTTCTTCTTCATTTTGGCAATCTGTTAGTAGATTATTAAGAGGCGCTACTCTTCCCTGCTCTCACATATAGCTACACATTATATTTATGTAACACCTACCCAGAAATTTAAATATTTTGCGAATAAATTATTTATTCTCAGCTTGATTTAATGGCTAGATTTAAGTTTATGCATTACTGATATAACATTTTGGCTTCCTTTTCTTTCTCTCTCCCTTTCCTCATGAAAAAATTTATATACTTTCTGTTGTTTGATCAATCTTGTGCCAATTATAGGTTTCATGCCATTTGGCTCAAAGCTCTGACATAAACTCATTCACATAGAATTGTGTTCTTCCTGACTTTTAGGAACAACATTCTTTTTGAACTAAATAAAGATCCAAAATTTCCAGGCACTTTACCCACCCAGCTAGCACGGTCGGCTCTTCTGCTCCTATGCTTATCTTTAGTGACACTCAGATTTCTAGGCAAAATGATATATCTCTTTTGGGGATTACCCTGACTTCTAATCTCTCTTGGCACAAGCACATTACAAATATTGCTTCCTCTGCATCTAAAAAACTTGTTTTTCTCTTTCGTTCTCGGCATTACTTTTCTTCCAAACAGCTGCTCACTCTGTATAAATCGCAAATCTGCCCTGCCATGGAATATTGTTCCCACATCTGGGGTGGTGCCCCCAAAAGCTCTCTCAGGTTTCTTGATTCCATTCAGAAGAGGGCAGTTAGGTTAATTAATGATTTATCTCTAACAGAGTCTCTCCACTCGCTGTCTCATAGACGTACTGTTTCTGCTGCATGCCTCTTCTACAGATACTTCCATGGGCACTGTTCTTCTGAATTGGCTTCTATAATTCCCACTCTCTCTCTTTCAAAACAGTCCGAACACGTGCTGCCACCAGCCAACATCCATTTACTGTCCAACTTCAAACTCACAGAACCAACTTTTCATCTTCCTCGTTTATTCATTCAACTGCCGTTTTCTGGAACAACCTTCCTTCACACATATTTCCTGAAAATTACAGTCTACAGAAATTCAAGTCCAATGTCAACAAATATCTTCTTTCATCTTCTCAATCTCCAACCCAAGCACGGTACTAAGTACTATAGGTTCTAATACCTCTCGTGTTTGGGGTTTACATAAAAAAATAAAAAATCTGCTAATATGTATACATCACACTGGATATACTCTAATTAACCAAAAATTAGAGATTCATTTTGTGTGAATTACATGGACAAGTTCTTCACAGTGTTACAGTATGACTGTGAAACAAGCACAATCTTGCATGAAAAAAGTGTTTGTTAGGTGCATATGTTTTTGCCACAATGAAGTGATCATCAAAATGTGCAAAAGATCAGAATTTTTAATGACACACTGACAACTTATGCCATGATACATCATATCCACTGAAAATATACAGTAGAGCATCAGTTATCTGGAATAATTGATGTCAGACCTCTTTCGGATAGCCAAATTTTCCTGATAATCAAACCGGAAAATTTACCGAATAATTTTTCTTGTAAATTCCGATAAGATTAAATAAATTTAATCTTATCAGAAAAATTAATCATAAAGTAAGATTAAATAAATTAAAAAAATTATAAACCAATCTCGTAAAACAGAAACATCAATCCAGGCATTTTTATGATTTTTATACAAAACAGGTAAATTAGAAAGATTTTTAAATGCTCCCGGATTTTTTGACTTAATGATAATGAGCACAGAATCTGTGTGTCCCAGTGGCATTTGCACACATAGCAATTGTAACTCACTCTTTTCTCATCTTAAAACTTGGTGCAGGCATTTCTCTTTTATTGGCTAGCGTTTTTCTCGGTAATGCTTTCCATAATAAGCCCATCTTATCAATATTATAAATGATTTCTTTCCCTTAATTTGCTATAAGTGAAGCAAACTTCCTTTTCAAAGGACACCACTGCCGATTCATCTGCAGAAAGGTTTTCGCCTTGAATGTCTAGTTCACATATACCGTGTCTCAGTTTAAAGTTTTTCAGCCAACCTGTGCTTGCCTTAATCTTTATTACCTATTAATTTTCGATTAAAATCCAATGCTTTTTCACACAACATTGGGCCAAAAACTGGTTCACCTAAACTTCCCTCTAAAGAAAACTAAATAAAGTGTGTGCACTCTTTAAAGCGGCAGTTTTCAGGTTTTGACATTGTCTTTTTCCTGGTAGATCCTCCTTCACTATCCATAATCGACACAAAGTTTGTTATAGCATTGGAATTTTTCTTGATGTTGTAAACTGCTGAAGTCCCCACATTAAACTCTTTGGAGAGATTTCCTAAATTTTCACCTTTTCTAATTCTATTAATAATTTCCGTTTTTTGTTGAAATGTTAAAACTGCGTTTTCTTTTCGTTCACATTTTACTGATTCGCGCATTTTCAGGTCAATGTTATTCTTACCAAATCTGGAACTAAACTAATCTGAAATTCACTTGTGGTTTCTGAGAAAACCCAGTAGTCTCTGTGATATTTTTCTAAAGCATTTCTGAAGGTCACAATCATAAAATAATAAAAACAATTTGCAGTTTTCAGTTTATTGGGCTTTTTGTTTGTACAATCTGTTATAAACAGGCAGTACACTCGATCTTTCGCTTATTATAATCAAAATTCAATTTGCAAACATCATCACTATAACTGGAGCTTACTGTAATATCGTTAATTAAAAAAAGAACGATCAGCCTTTCAAATTATTCCAGATAACCGACGTTTTTTTTTTTTTTTTTGGTAGTTGTTGGCGCATCGGTTCTGTGGCCATAATGCACCTCCCAAGGTTTTTGCAGTACTCTGATCCAAGCTCAAGGCAGGATTCGAACCCGCAACCTTTGGGTTGCTAGGCAGGCACTTTACCTTGCCTAGCAACCCTCTCTGCAAACTGCAGTGGCTAGGCACCTGTGCGGTGATCTGATTGAGGTATATAAGGCCTTGAATGGGTTGAGCACGCTGAATTCTGATTGGATCCTTCCACTTGTTCAGATTACGAACCTAAGGGGGCATAAATTCAAATTAAGAAAAGACAGATGTAGATTAGATGTGCAGAAATATGCCTTTAGCCAGTGGGTGGTTAATTGCTGGAACAAACTTCCATCTGTCGTTGTGGAAGTTGATAGGTTGAATAAATTTAAGGAGGAACTGGACAGGCATTTGGAGGGAATGGTGTGATTTTTTTTTTTTTTGGCTGATGCTGCATAAGCTCATACACTTGCTTTCTTGCATCAAATGTCACTGCTGCTGCTACTACTACTACTACTACCAGCCCGGGCGACGTTGTTCTACTGTAGTTGCAAGCTGGTTTGTGACATCCTCCATGATGTGATGCAACTATTTAATCACTCATCTGGAAAAGTCTAGATTCGTCCTCCACTGACAATCAGAATCAGAAAAACAAAACACATTTTCAAAGACAAAATACACACAAACTTGTATTTACACATGTATTGGAGCATATATGCTCTTAATGAAATAATTTCTTTGAAATATGCTTCTCATTGATTATAACTTTCTGTGAAGCCAGAAAAGCAAGTGTAATTGCATTGCTCTTTTGTAAGTGTACGCATAATTACCATTAGGTATACCCATCTGAGTGATGCATACATTAAACTTTGAGTGACAAAAATTAAACCTCAAGTTCACAATGCACTTTATGTTATTACATATTCATGCACAGAATCCTAGAGTGGAGAAGTTTACACATAAGGTGTAAGTTCATTTTCAGCAGAGTAGCAGATTTGGTCATAACACAAACTCGAAAGTTTTCTACTAGGAACGGTTTTATCAAAAATATACAAGAATTTTGTTGGTTGAGACAAAGAAAAATAATTATTCAGGATATGGTTAAGGAGCCTCTTAAGTAATGTATATATTTATTGTAAGTAGTGGCTAAAGCCTTTTTTTCTGACACAGCATTGAGCAAACTAAGTTTGTTACTAAGTGCACTGAATTCATACTGCGGAGGAACCTTTGCTCAACATTATATAAGAAAAATGGCTTTGGCTGCCACTTACAATAACACTTTATGGCTCTCATAGCATTGCCTTTCACCAGTCACTTATTGTACAGAAGTATGGAAGCCGCATTTCAAGAATGTCAAATTGCTGGAAAGAGGACAGAGAAGGCAATGAGGTTAGTTACAAAATGCTATTCTTAGATGGAGAGATTTCACTTCCTAAGGTTGAACGTCTGAAAAACTAGATCTGTGTGGTAACCTAATGGAACATTTAAGGCAAAAAAATAAATAAATAAAATAAAACGGGGATTATCTTTTCTTCTGAGACAATATTCACACAATACACACATAAGAATAGATTTTAAATTAAGAATATATAATTGCAGACTGTATGTAAGAAAATTTGCTTTTAGCCAAGGAGTAAGTGGTTACAAGATTAGATGGAAATTTATTGAACCGGAAAGCTTATGTAAATTCAAAGAAGGATAAACCAATATGTGCTTAGAATGAAACAAAAAAAAAAAAAAAAAAAAAAAGTGACAACTTTTTTTTTAAATTTAAAATAGAAAAGGATTTTCCTTCTACTGAAACAAAATAAATTCATCAATTAAAAAAAGAAAAATTCAATTATTACTGTATTTAGCAGTCACACGAACTCAAACCACAGTCAACTCAAATGTGCGTGCTATTGCATTAAATATGAATAAACATCAGCAAGGAACAACAAGGAGAAGATGCTCTCACTGACAAGATGCTTTGAAATTTGGTTAGTATCGTTTGCAGGAAGGCAAACCAAAGAAAAAAGCAAACAGCATTGGTTTTTTTTATATGTTCATATTAAATTTTTATGTCAAATATTGTCATACTATAGTACACATCTATAAATATAAATAGAATATACATGTAAGTAAATCAATGTTTTAATTACACATTTATGAGTTTTTTCTTTTGTTCTGAGGATTATCCAGGCAAATTTATTTCCAAACCAGACTGAATAAGCAGGAGTCTACTGTATGCTTCACCTTCTTTTAATGCTTTGCCACACTATTAAATCACTAAATGAGGCATTAGTATGAAAAGTCCTAAATTTGCATTCAAACAACAACAACTAAAAAAAAACACGTTCTACTCACTACTGCACACGAGACTCTTCCTCCAAGCCTTGCTTTCCAACCCTTATAAACTTTCTCTCTTGTTGCACCAGTGGCAAGGAAGCCAACAAATAATAAAATTAAACTTAGACCTCCCATTATTCCACCAATGGCAATGAATACTATATGCAGATCACTCAACCTGAAAAAATGTGAAATCAGTATAAAAACAGTATATTTGAAATTATAAAACACACGCGCGCACACGCACAAATTTTTTTTTTTTTTTTATAGAGTGTATCAGAATGCCATTTCATTATTTTATAAATAATAGACAGGCTACTTTTTAAAGATTGAAAAAAGCCTTGAATTTGCATATTTAGTATTATTAAAAAAAAAAACAAGGATGATCCTAGATCCCCAGTGGTTGGGGTATTCCATATCTACCAATCTTCTGTAAGCTTAATTTTTCACAAAAAAAAAGCCACACACACGAGTGGCCATTTCATGTGCACTTACCTAATAGTGAGTAGGTTCCCCCTTTAGTTCTCAGAAAAGACTGGACTCACTGTGGCATAGACTCAATAAAGTGTGTTGGAAGCATGTCACAGGGATGCTGGCTCATTCTCACAGCTGCTACAAAATGGATCTATACTCTGATGAGCTTATTCCACCTCATCCCATAGGTGCTCAGACTGGCTGAGATCTGATCACAGGAGGGGTGTGACTACAGTAGGCTGAATTCACTCACATTCCTAGAGCCAGTTCTGTATAATTCTTGCCTTGTGACATGGTCCATTATCCTGCTGAAAGAACCCATTTGCAGATGGATACACCACAGTGATGAAAAATTTTCCAAATAACCTGTGGAATTCGAACATTGCTCCGCTGGTATCAAGGGGCCCAATGTGTACACACAAAAACATGCCCAAAATCATTACACTTCCACCAGCCTGCACTGCTGACAATTGGCGGGATGGATCTATGGATTCATGTTTTTGCAACATTCTGGTCCATCCATCTGCATGAAACAGGAGGAACCGGGATTCATGAGACCAAGCAAGAGTTTTCCAATTTGTCGATCCACTGTCCAGTGTTGATGAAACTGAACCCATTGTAACCATAACCCCCCTTGTTTTTCGCTAACAGCAGTGGAATCTGTTTTTGTCACCAGCTACAATATCCCACCCAAGACAAGGCACAATAAGTTGTGCATTCTGAAATGCCTCTTTTTTAGCTGCCACCATTGTACTGGGTTGTTATTTAGTCTGTAGCCTTTCTCTTACCATGTAAAAGTCTTGTTGTTTGAAGACTTTTCAATAGTTCGCAAAATTTAACGAGGGCTGCTTGTCTTTCAAGGATGATCCTCACTCCGACTGCCATTCAACTTTAAAACCAATGATTTAATTACTCCTGTTCATAATATGGTCAAGGGTGATTGAATTTTAACCATCTGCAAAGTCCTAGTGAATCTGGCATTTCTTATGGTATATGTTAATTAATTTTAACACAGGGTTTGGGAATGCAATACATTTCAGCTGGATTTGTGACTCACATTCTCACTGTGATCACAGAGTGTGACAAGTTTTTTTATGCCAGGATTTTTTTTCAGCATGCTGTTATTAACCCACTGCCTCTTTCCTTCTTCTCTCATTGCTGGTGAACTGTGGATGCATGGCTATGACCAGGAAACAGGCTCAGTCCTCTCAGTCAAAGATTGCTTTTTCTAAGGTCCAAAAAAAAGCAAGACAATCTGGATAAAATGTGACAATTTGTTCATTGAGAATTTGTCCTGCATAGTCAAACAATGAGTGCAAGCAGTGCAGACAGTCTGCAAGAGTAGCTCATGGTGTCTTGTCAATGATATACAGGAATTTTTCTAGCAGGGATAAGGATGTCATTATCCCCTTGTTAGGACACAACTGGAACGAGTACAGAGAAGGGCAACAAAATTAGTGAATGGAACAAAGGGTTGCTCTTACGAAGAAAGGCTTAAGTTTTGCAAATTACAGTGTCTGGAAACTAGGCACCTGCAAGGTGATCTGAATGAGGTGTATAAGGCCTTGAATGGTTTGAGCATGTTCAATGCTGATGGGGTTCTTCTTCTTGCTCAGAATAATCGCCTGAGAGGGCATAAATTCAAATTGAGGAAAGACGGTTGTAGGATAGATGTGTGGAAGTTTGCCTTTAGCCAGCGGGTGGTTGATTGCTGGAACAAACTTCCATCTGTTGTTGTAGAAGTTGATAGCTTAAATAGATTCACGGCAGAACTAGACAAACATTTGGAGAGAGCAGATGGATGAAATGAGAAGGGGTTTTTTTTTGGCTGATGTTGTATAAGCTTGCTTTCATGCATCATATGCTTTTACTAATGCTAATGAACCAAGAATACTACAAATTGATGAACAAAACAGTTCACCAATTAAAAATTTACATCTGTAATATGACAATGCCTCTACACACATTTTTTTTTTATTTTCCATTCAAGGATTTCTTGTGAAACACTCCATACCGTGGTTACCCATACTCACCAGATTTAGCATCCTGTAATTTTTTTTTTTCAGTTTCCCAAGCTGAAAACCCCTTGAAAGGCCAAAGTTTTGCAACAACCCAGGAAATTATTCAGGAAGCAACATAGGAACTATTAGCAATTCCAAAAGAAGCCTATCAGGAATTCTTCTGAAGGTTCCAGAAGCATTGGAAATGATGTATACAATGTAAAGGAGACTACTTTGAAATAAATCTATCCAAATCGACAGTAAGCTTCATCATTACCCAAATATTAGTTCAGTCCCTGAACTTTTTGATTACATTTAATATTAAAAAAATGTACCCTGTACCCAATGATGTACCCTGTGGTACACCTACATAAAGTACAGGCTGGTCAAACAAATTCCTGAGAAAACTTGTTTGACCCACCTGTACTGAGTTACAAGTTATATTTCATTCTATCAAAGATAGATTGAAATATTATTATTATCCATATGGTGCAAGGAAGCCCGAGGCTTATGCTGCACCAGCAAAAAAAAAAAAAAATTCTGAATTACTCTGAGTGAGAGAGAGAGAGAGACAGAGAGAGAGAGAGAGAGAGAGAGAGAAGTAGCAGGGAATCATCAAGAAAGAGAAGAATGATGATATCCAGCTAAGGACCCTGGGTGTGCCAAGCCCATACTCACCAGATGTGAGTCCATACTCAGTGTAGAACCCATTACTACACAGTCTCTCAGTCTGCTTACTAGCAGAGCATGGTCAACAAACGAATTATTTTTCAAAACCAAGGTTTGTCATATCTACTTGTTTTTTATTATCTAAAGTTAGGTACATCACTCAAAGTATGGTAAGGATTGTAACTGTTGACTACACCATTCATGCAGTAAAGATATTTAGATTATAATAGAGAACAATTCTGAGTATTCCTAAAATGTATTCTTAACACAGTCATATATTAAAAGCTTTCTTACAAGCATTAAATACACTAAATTGAAATTACTGCCATATTTAATTCTTAGATATAAAAAAGCATACCAATAGAAATGAAATTTGAATACATCCTCAAACATTCGAAGAGTCAAAGCAATGCCTCGATAAAAAGATCCCAAAAATATGCCCACACCGGTACAACACAGAATTGTTGCAATAAGTGTGCCATATGGAATTCGTGTCATGCATTTCACACATGAACTGCAACAAGCTGGAAAAAAAAAAAAAAAATTTTAAATAATTAATTTAAAATGTTATACAATATATAAAATAAACCCATATAATGAAATAACCAGTTTAAGAATGAAATTAAAATAATGGACCAGCTCTGTTCAAATGGTTGAATATGTGCCATTAATGGTATATTACAGTACATAAATCACTAGGCTATATTACCAGATTATATTAACTACATTATGTTAGTATCGTTAGTGACTAGATTTAATTTTTATTAAATCTGATTAATAGTAATAAATTATTAAAACATTACAACTAGAGAGTCATAGTCTTAGTAGTAACAGCAGTGAGCAATTGATTGCTAGGAAAAAAAAAAAAAAGACACCTTGTGCCTGATGGATTATGTACAATGTTCTCTGAGAAGGGGAAACTAAGATAAAGATTTAAAATCACTGCTACTACATAAAACACTGTTCATAAAATTAAAAATATGCGTTAAGATCTATTACGAATCTATACATAGTTAAATATACATGGTCCAGCATAACAATGACACATTTTAAAATACAAGACAACAAAAAATAGACTAAACCATGAAGTACATATACTGAGGTTAGCTTTGCATTAGGAATACCTATCTTACCTGTTGGGCCACCTTTGGCATATGGTGTGGTCTAATATTGCTGCATAGACTCCATGCAGTTCTGGTAATCCACTCTAACTATGCTACATCCTACAGTTACTGAGTATTTGATGGTATAGCATCCTGATGTCGAATGGCTCATTCCACAATGTCCCACATATGTTCAATTGAACTTGGATTGGACAAATTTCAAGAGCCTCATATAAGTACAGCTGTGATTGTCTGTAATGAAGTTAGAAACATGATTCATCATACCAGGCAACCTGGTATGACGAATCATGTTTTCAGTCAGCTGTCCAATGACCTTGCTTTCATGCTCACTATAGCACATTTGCCTGAGACAGGCCATCAGCAAGGGTACTCTGGTGGGACAATGGCGTTGACAGTTCAATGATACGTCCCGGTATTATATTGCACGGTGAGTTACTTCACCATGGCACATATGTACCAAAGGATAACATGTTAAATCCTGTAATTTTAAACGCTGCTACTGAGCATTGCACTGTTATCTTTTCACTGTCCACTGGATGCTGATGCAATGGGTGAGAATTTCCATTTTACCAATACCAAAATTTCAGATTGCTAACATACCCTAAAAGATGGAAACAGGCTTTATCTGTCACAAGGAAGTTGTTAATCAGATCTCCATTTAAGACAGCAAGAAATTGCTTGCAAAAAATTAGTTGATTGGTGATGTTGCAATTGTTAACTTCAGAAACAACTCAGCATCTTGTACAGGTAAAAATTTAATCCTCTATCAGATATGCCCCAAAAAGTCACACCCACACTTAAGTACTTCATGATATGCTAAAATGTTTAGAATAAAGGGAATCAGTAATCTAAAATTAGGCACTTTGTAATGTATTCATTATCATGACAATATAATGGATGTGAGAAGAAATGATATATACAAGTTGACATAACATGACATACCACAGGATAAGATTTCAAATATTGCCCTGCAATGATTTAATCTGGTCATAAATGTTTCTGAAAAGTTTATTACATTCAAAGTTTCAGATATTTCAGAATGTGCATTAAAAATGTTAAGTGTTGTGATTACGCATTTAATATAATCCTACAACATGTATACAAAGCAGTGTTTTACTTTATGCAGTCTTGGAGGTAAGCTAGATTCTGTGTTCAACTTGTCTGATATTTTTAGTGACCAAAGTAAAATGCAGAAAGTGATGGAAGATGGTTATAAAAAGGTTGAAAATAAGATTCTAGTTTAACATTCAGTGATTAGTTTATTTAATCAGTAAATTCCTTTCCTGATGACATCCTTTGTTCTTTATATATTCATATATAAAGGGCAAGGAGTGTATCGATATCAGGCAACAACTCAGCGTTCTTGTGGGCCTATATGACAGCTTGAAGGACAGGGTGGATGCTCTCGAAGAAACTAAATTGAGGGGCCCATCAAGCTCTCAGCTGCCCACATCAACGCCAGAGCTTGCACTTGGGCATCACGTGACACAGAGGCAACCCCCAAGGCAGAATGCGTTGGTCCCGAAGGAACTAGTAGTTGTTGGTGACTCTATTGTCAGGGAAACGGGGAACATGCTTTGTAAAAAGGATAGGTGGAACAGGACCAGGGTATGTCTGCCAGGGGCAAAGGTTGATGACGTTGTAGAGCGAATACCATCTTTTAAGGGCACAAAAGGTGATATCGTTGTACACGTTGGCACTAATGATATTAAGAGTAGGAGACCGGCAGAATTACTTAACAAGTACAGGTCACTGTTGAACAAAAGCTGAGAATTAGGGTTGAATTTGAAAGTGTCTGCAATTCTGCCCAGACACAATAGGAGGGAGTATATGATGAGAGCCTTGTCGATCAATTCGGCCCTGGAAAGATTGTGCAAGGCTCAAGGGGTAGAATTTTTTTCAGCCTGGACTGTACTTGTTAACAGGAGAGATTGCTTCTACAGGGATGGGATACACTTAAATAGAAAGGGTGCAAGAATATTTGCTGATGCTATCGAGGCAGTGTTAGGTGGGTCGGAAAACTGCTAGCTTGGGGGTAGACAAAAGACCAATAGATTGACAGTAGCCACTGGCAGAGGTGAAAGAGATTCTTGCACTGCTTCTATTAGAATGAACAGAAGCCTGAAAAACAAGATGCATGATATTTCAGAGACTGCCGGGAGCCATTGCGGAACAAGTAAACACATGGGTTGTGTTAAGGTAGCTTGTTTGTTTGTTGTTTGGTTTTTAGGAGCATTAGCAACTAAGGCCATATTGCTCCGGGATATGCGGTGGTCATTCCCTGACCTTTCCGCATCCTCCATATTTGGTGGCGACGGGCTCGAACCCCGGTCTAATCAAGAAGCGTGTGCTATGCACTGCTGCTCCTTCCCACCTGGCTACGGAGGCGCCGTTAAGGTAGCTAAGAATAGAAACAGGTGCAGGTATACTTGCGTATACACCAATGCTAGGAGTTTAGTAAACAAATTTGATGAATTTGAGGTATTGCTCAAAACATCAAAGGCAGATATTGTTGGGATATCAGAGACGTGGTGTCACACAGATATAAGGGATGCAGAACTGCAATTTGGGGAGTACAACGTCTACAGAAAGGATAGACAGGATCGGAAGGGGGGAGGGGTTATGCTATTAGTTAAGAAACACATAAAAACCAAGGAAGTGAAGCCAGTCGACATCGCTGGACAGTGCAGTGTTAAGTCAGTTTGGTGTGACATAAGCATTGGTAGATCAAAATTGAGAGTAGGAGTGTGCTATAAGCCTAATGACTGATGAGTATAATAAGAAACTGTACAGGGAAATAGAGTGGGCCAGTAAATCAGAGAGTCTTATAATGGGAGATTTTAATTTCCCAGATATTGACTGGAATTTGGGTGCTGGTCACTCACACACTAGCAGGGCATTTGTGGATTTATTGGATGATCGTTTTCTACATCAGCATGTTCGGGAGGCAACTAGAGGGAATAATACTCTTGATTTGATTATCAGCAGTGATTCTTCATGCATTAAGAATCTGCAGATAAATGAACCACTAGGTGGCAGTGATCACAGTGTGCTGAAGTGGGATTTACTCAAAGAGGTAACTACCATTAGGGGTAAAGGGAAGGGTTATTGCTTCCGTAAAGGTGACTACAATGGACTGAGACAGTATTTAAATTGTATACAGTGGGACCAACTAATGATGTTACCAACAGCAAATTCAAAATGGGAAGCATTCAAAGAACTTATCTTGGAAGCTACTAGGCTTTACATACCAACTAAGAAATATTGTTCAAGGTTTAGGCCAAAATGGATGTCAGATGAACTAATGAGGCATATGGCAGAAAAGAAAAATGCATGGGATACAAGTTGATATGCAACCAAGTTGCAAAGGAGGTTAGGCAGGTGAAGGCAGATTACGAGAAATCCTTGGCAAGGGATGCAAAGAAAAACAGCAAAGAGTTCTTTACTTATGTAAACTCTAGAAGGAAGGGGATGAATCAGATTGGTCCACTTGATATTGATGGGTCAACTGTTGATGATCCTGCTCAGGTAGCTAACAAACTAAATGAATATTTTGCATCGACATTCACACAAGAGGAGTTATTCAGCAAGGGGAATGCCAGAGGTGTATTCAACTCTAGCAGTAAGGTACAGAATCTTGAAATAACTGGGAGTAAAGTGGAGGAGAAATTGTTGAAGATAAACACAAGAAAGGCACCTGGGGTGGATGGGATCTATCCAGTTATATTAAAGGAGGCAGCAAAGGAAGTAAGCAAACCCTTAGCCATAATTATGAGAGCTTCCTTGGACTCAGGGGAGGTACCCATAGACTGGAAATGTCAAATGTGACCCCAATTCACAAAGGAGGATCAAAGGCTGACACAAGTAATTATAGACCTGTGAGCTTAACTTCTGTTCCAGGAAAATTAATGGAGGCACTGGTTAAAGAAGCTCTGCAGGATCATTTAGACAAGACTTCAGTTATAGCTCGGACACAGCATGGTTTTGTTAAGGGGAAGTCTTGCCTGACCAATTTGATTGGATACTATGATGCAGTCACAAAAGAACTGGATGCAGGGAATAGCTTTGATATTATATACTTGGATCTTAGAAAGGCTTTTGATACTGTTGCACATGGAAGACTGCTACACAAATTGGAGCAGTGTGACATTGGAGGCAAATTGCTGCTATGGATAAAGGGGTGGTTGAGGGGGAGAAGACAGAGAGTGGTAATCAATGGACACTGCTCATCGTGGACTAATGTTATTAGTGGAGTCCCTCAGGGCTCAGTGTTGGGTCCATTATTGTTTTCTGTATTTATAAATTAGTATTAGCATTAGTAGAGGCATTTGATGCAAGAAAGCAAGCTTATGCAGCATCAGCCAAAAAAAAAAAAAAAAAACCCCACTTCCACTTCACCCCTCTGTTCGTTCAAAATACCTGTCCAGCTGAGCCTTAAACTTATTTAGGCTATCAACCTCCACCACAAGGGATGGAAGTCTGTTCCACCAACCAACCACCCGCTGGCTAAAGGCAAATTTCCGCACATCTATCCTACATCTGTCTTTCCTCAATTTGAATTTATGCCCTCTCAGGTGATTTTTCTGAGCTAGAGGAAGAATCCCATCAGCATTGAGCATGCTTAAACCATTCAAGGCTTTATACACCTCTATCAGATCACCTCGCTGGTGCCTAGTCTCCAGACACTGTAATTTGCAAAACTTAAGCCTTTCTTCGTAAGAGCACTCCTTTGTTCCATTCACTAATCTTGTTGCCCTTCTCTGTACTCGTTCCAGCAGCTCTACATCCTTCTTGAAATGAGGCCTCCAGACCTGTATACAGTACTCAAGGTGTGGCCTGACCATTGCCTTATACAATGGAATAATCACCTCCTTATCCCTGCTGGAAAAATTCCTGTATATCATTGACAATACTCCATGAGCTACTCTTGCAGCCCGTCTGCACTGCTCAGAGAACTTCATATCTGCCTGCACAACCACCCCAAGTCCCTTTCATTCTCTACCACTGTCAGTGTAGTACCACAGAGTTGATACGTTGCTCTGCGGTTGCTGTTTCCCATGTGCAGTACTTTACATTTGTCAATGTTAAACTTCATTTGCCACCTCTCAGCCCATCTGCTCAACCTTTCCAGATCTTGTTGCAGCAGCATAGTGTCAGTAGTGTCCTTGACAACCCTGCCAACCTTTGTATCATCTGCAGACTTGGACATTAAGCTTGATATACCATCATCAATATCATTTATAAATACAGAAAACAATAATGGACCCAACACTGGGCCCTGAGGGACTCCACTAATAACATTAGTCCACGATGAGCAGTGTCCCTTGATTACCACTCTCTGTCTTCTCCCCCTCAACCACCCCTTTATCCATAGCAGCAATTTGCCTCCAATGTCACACTGCTCCAATTTGTGTAGCAGTCTTCCATTTGCAACAGTATCAAAAGCCTTTCTAAGATCCAAGTATATAATATCAAAGTTATTCCCTGCATCCAGTTCTTTTGTGACTGCATCATAGTATCCAATCAAGTTGGTCAGGCAAGACTTCCCCTTAACAAAACCATGCTGTGTCTGAGCTATAACTGAAGTCTTGTCTAAATGATCCTGCAGTGCTTCTTTAACCAGTGCCTCCATTAATTTTCCTGGAACAGAAGTTAAGCTCACAGGTCTATAATTACTTGTGTCAGCCTTTGATCCTCCTTTGTGAATTGGGGTCACATTTGCACATTTCCAGTCTATGGGTACCTCCCCTGAGTCCAAGGAAGCTCTCATAATTATGGCTAAGGGTTTGCTTACTTCCTTTGCTGCCTCCTTTAATATAACTGGATAGATCCCATCCACCCCGGATGCCTTTCTTGTGTTTATCTTCAACAGTTTCTCCTCCACTTTACTCCCAGTTATTTCAAGATTCTGTAGCTTACTGCTAGAGTTGAATACACCTCTGGCATTCCCCTTGCTGAATAACTCCTCATGTGTGAATGTCGATGCAAAATATTCATTTAGTTTGTTAGCTACCTGAGCAGGATCATCAACACTTGACCCATCAATATCAAGTGGACCAATCTGATTCATCCCCTTCCTTCTAGAGTTTACATAAGTAAAGAACTCTTTGCTGTTTTTCTTTGCATCCCTTGCCAAGGATTTCTCGTAATCTGCCTTCGCCTGCCTAACCTCCTTTGTAACTTGGTTGCATATCAACTTGTATCTATCATAGGCTTCTGTGTCATGTGTTAATTTGTAAGTATACCATGCATTTTTCTTCTCTGCCATATGCCTCATTAGTTCATCTGACATCCATTTTGGCCTAAACCTTGAACAATATTTCTTAGTTGGTATGTAAAGCCTAGTAGCTTCCAAGATAAGTTCTTTGAATGCTTCCCATTTTGAATTTGCTGTTGGTAACATCATCAGTTGGTCCCACTGTATAGAATTTAAATACTGTCTCAGTCCATCGTAGTCGCCTTTACGGAAGCAATAACCCTTCCCTTTACCCCTAATGGTAGTTACCTCTTTGAGTAAATCCCACTTCAGCACACTGTGATCACTGCCACCTAGTGGTTCATTTATCTTCAGATTCTTAATGCATGAAGAATCACTGCTGATAATCAAATCAAGAGTATTACTCCCTCTAGTAGCCTCCCGAACATGCTGATGTAGAAAACAATCATCCAATAAATGCACAAAAGCCCTGCTAGTGTGTGAGTAACCAGCCCCCAAATTCCAGTCAATATCTGGGAAATTAAAATCTCCCATTATAAGACTCTCTGATTTACTGGCCCACTCTATTTCCCTGTACAGTTCCTTATTATACTCATCAGAGTCATTAGGCCTATAGCACACTCCTACTCTCAATTTTGATCTCCCAATGCTTATGTCACACCAAACTGACTCAACACTGCACTGTCCAGCGATGTCGACTGGCTTCACTTCCTTGGTTTTTATGTGTTTCTTAACTAATAGCATAACCCCTCCCCCCTTCCTATCCTGTCTATCCTTTCTGTAGACGTTGTACTCCCCAAATTGCAGTTCTGCATCCCTTATATCTGTGTGACACCACGTCTCTGATATCCCAACAATATCTGCCTTTGATGTTTTGAGCAATACCTCAAATTCATCAAATTTATTTACTAAACTCCTAGCATTGGTGTATACGCAAGTATACCTGCACCTGTTTCTATTCTTAGCTACCCTAACACAAATGATACAAAGGTTGGCAGGGTTGTCAAGGACACTACTTACACTATGCTGCTGCAACAGGATCTGGAAAGGTTGAGCAGATGGGCTGAGAGGTGGCAAATGAAGTTTAACATTGACAAATGCAAAGTACTACACATGGGAAACAGCAACCCCAGAGCAACGTATCAACTCTGTGGTACTACACTGACAGTGGTAGAGAATGAAAGGGACTTGGGGTTGGTTGTGCAGGCAGATATGAATTTCTCTGAGCAGTGCAGACGGGCTGCAAGAGTAGCTCATGGAGTATTGTCAATGATATACAGGAATTTTTCCAGCAGGGATAAGGAGGTGATTATTCCCTTGTATAAGGCAACGGTCAGGCCACACCCAGAGTACTGTATACAGGTCTGGAGGCCTCATTTCAAGAAGGATGTAGAGCTGCTGGAACGAGTACAGAGAAGGGCAACAAGATTAGTGAATGGAACAAAGGGGTGCTCTTATGAAGAAAGGCTTAAGTTTTGCAAATTGCAGTGTCTGGAGACTAGGCACCAGCGAGGTGATCTGATAGAGGTGTATAAAGCCTTGAATGGTTTGAGCCTGCTCAATGATGATGGGATTCTTCCTCTAGCTCAGAATAATCACCTGAGAGGGCATAAATTCAAATTGAGGAAAGACAGATGTAGGATAGACATGCGGAAATTTGCCTTTAGCCAGCTTGATTGATTGATTGATTTGGGTTTTATTGGCGCACTAGCAACTAAGGCTATAATGCGCCGCCTTTAGCCAGCGGGTGGTTGGTTGGTGGAACAGACTTCCATCTCTTGTCGTGGAGGTTGACAGCCTAAATAAGTTTAAGGCTCAGCTGGACAGGTATTCTGAATGAACAGAGGGGTGAAGTGGAAGTGGGTTTTTTTTTTTTTTTTTTTTGGCTGATGCTGCATAAGCTTGCTTTCTTGCATCAAATGCCTCTACTAATGCTAATGCTAATATCACTTTGTTCAATTTTTCTGTCAAAAGGATCAAGAAATTAACGAGAAAAAAATCATGTCTGTATTTCATCGTATATACCTGAAGTAATAAAAACAAACATGAAATTCTTTTATCTTTATCTATTACACTACTGGTTCAACTATTATCATTGTGCTTATCCTGATTTACAATGTCAGTCATTTTTCCAAACATATCATTTACTTAATTTCATACAAATTAACAAGTGTTATGCAGTTGCACCAAATTTCTAATTAATCCATGTGACCAATAAAGGGTTAATGGAGTGGTCCAATTACTGGAAGGAATGATTCTGTAAGGTAAAATAAAAAAATTTCATCTATTGTTTTGAACATTCCTTATATTATAAGTTTTGCTTCCCAAAAACCGCCAGGGTCTCTTAGTTCCAGTGTAAATTCTGAATTTAACAGAATATAACCCCAGGTTATATTCTACTAAATTCAGGATTAAACTCTAGTTAATAGCCCAATTCCTGGTTAAGTCTTTTTTGAATGATATATTATTTATCTTTGTAGATGCATAAGCATAAAAACACACAAGGATAGCCTATTGAATATCCTTTAAGCATGTATGCCAGAAATATCACAGGAATTTTGCCAGCAGGAACAGGGAGGTCAGTATCTTGTTGTATAAGATAATGGGTAGGCTTTATTATTATTATTAGCCATATGGTGCAAGGAAGTCTGAGGCTTCCTTGTTAAAGTTTTATGCTGTCAGACAAAAAAAAAAAAATTTCTGAATTACCCCCAGAGAGAGAGAGAGAGAGAGAGAGAAGTAGAAGGGAATCACCAAGAAAAAGAAGAATGATGATATCCAGCTCAGGACCCTGGGTGTGTCAAGCCCATACTCACCAGATGTGAGCCCCTGGGGTGAAATCTTGAATACTGCATTCAGGTCTGGATGCCTCATTTTAAGAATGAGGATCTGATGGAATAGGTGTAGAGAAGAGTGGCAAAATAGTTAAGAACACAAAAGAGTACTCTTAAAATGAAAAACTTCAGTTTTACAAGTTTCAGCAATTGAAAACTAAGCACCCATGAGATGATCTGATTTAATTGTTTAAGGCTTTAAATTGATTGAGTAATGACAACACCCTCACTCTTTCTCAGACAGCATATACAAAGGGACAAAATTAAATTTAAAATGGATGGCTGCAGGATAGATGTTTACTTTCAGTCAGAGAGTTTAAATAAATTTAAGGAATTATACAAATAAAAGGTATGGCAGCATGGATAGCTTTCTTTTTTTAGTTGATGATGTATAAGGTTGCTTCCTTACTTGCCACTACTAATACTAATATATTTTAAGTTTTAAAATAAAGTTTAAGAATAAAATCCCCTAAAAGTTTCATAAGTTTTTCATTAGTATATGCTTTTTTTTAAATAATATTTTTAAAAAATTAAATATTTTAAAAAAATGTAAATAATTTAAAAGCCAGATTGCTTATGCCATTTTTTTGCACTTACTGATTTTCTACAATCATGTGTATAATTATACATGCAAATAAAAACTGATAATAAATCTGAAAATAAAACTGATAACCTTGAATGGTATTGTAATAATAAAGGTTTACTTTATTATTTTTTAGTATTATGGACAATAATGATGAGTACATGTGAAACTGAAGTCATGCATTACGAAATTTGGTTGCACCAGTGTTTCACTAATGACTTCTGTATTTTGTGTAAGCACTAGGAATCTAGCAAGAAGACTTAAAAAAAAATTGGAAAAAATTCTACTTGCACAATCAGTTGCACAGAATGTAAAATTTACTAACAGTAAAACACCAGTCTTATCAGTGACTAAAAACTTGTAATCCAAATATGTTATCCAACTAATGTACTGCAATCATTTTTATTTCAAACTCATGGCATCCTCAGGGTGTGCTGTGACCGCAACAAGGTCTAGATAAAACACGCAGATAGTGGCAATTGTTGGCAGATGCAAGGTACTTCATATGGGTAAAAGTAATCCCAGATTAATGTACCAACTGTGTGATACCACACTCAAGGTAATGGAGAATGAAGACAATCTGAGGATAATTGTACAGATACATATGAAGTTCTCTGAGCAGTGCAGACAAACTGCTATGACGGTCCATGTGGTTTTGTTGATATACAGGAATTTTGCCAGTAAGGTGGTGATTATCCCATGGTATAAGGCAATGGTTAGGTTATATATTGGGTACTGCTGTTTGTTGTTGTTATTTGGTTTTTAGAAGCATTAGCAACTAAGGCCATATTGCTCCGGGATATGTGGTGGTCATTCCCTGCCCTTTCCGCATCCTCCGTATTTGGTGGTGATGGGCTCGAACCCCGGCCTAATCAAGAAGTGTGTGCTACGCATTGCTGCTCCTTCCCACCTGGCTATGGAGGCGCCTTCTTGAGTACTGCATACATGTCTGGAAGCCTCATTTGAGGAAAGATGTGGATCTCTTGGAGCAGGTGCAGAGATTAGTGGGAAGAACAAAAGAGGTGCTCTTACCATAAAAGGCTTCAGTTCTGTAAATTAAAATGTCTCTGTAGACTTGACACCTGCAAAGAATTCTGATTGAGATGTTTCAGGTTTTGAATGGTTTGAGTAAGCTAATGCCAATGGAATCCTTCCTCCTTTCTTGCTCAGGCCATGCAAATGGGAGAATAAATTCAAACCGAGGAAGGAAAGTTGCAGGATGGAGTGTGGAAATTTTTCTTCAGCCAGTAGGTAGTTGACTGTTGGAACAAACTTCCATTTGGTGTTATAGATGTGGGCAGCTTGAATAAATTCGATGAAGAACTACACAACCTCTTAGATGGAGTGATATAGAAAGTGTGTTTTTTTTTTGGATGATGCTGTATCAGCTTAACTTGCTTTCTTATATCATTTGCCACTACTAATACTAAATGCTTAAGCCTCATGTTACATGAGTAGGAACACTGATATACAAGAATTTTGCCAGTAAGGTGGTGATTATCCCATGGTATAAGGCAATGGTTAGGTTATATATTGAGTACTGTGTTTGTTGTTGTTATTTGGTTTTTTTGATTGCTGTATGATTTCTGATTACTATAGGCAGAAAACTATAGTGAAGGAATATTAAAATTAACACTTGCATCACTGATAATTTTTCTGATTTTCATTTCTTTTTCTTTTTTAGCATATGGGAAAAAGGCAACATGCAGTCTTTGGGTTCAATATTTATACAATATGTAATATACATTTGTACTAAATATGTTCAGTGCCACTGCATGCTTCACAGAAGAATGCCATCATTGGTGCTGATTGCACTCAACAACCACTTTGCTCTTGGGTTTTTTGAAGTACATATCAAAGCCATTTTTCATAGAAAAATTTCCCCTTCTTCGCTGAAGCAGTTTCCCCTCAAATTTTGAACCCAGGTCTTTGTGATATTACAAGATGGCAAAGGTATATTATGATAACTATCACTGTGATGTCTATATAAATAGAATTAGAACTATGGATTCATTATTTCTGAAATATGCCTCAATAAGCAAAGGTGTAATGTTATACATAGTCCAAAGATCCACAATTACTAATGCTTCTCATATAGCTACACAATGAAGATGGGCACTCTTATGGGGGGTTGAGACATTCAGTTTCAAATGTGTCAGATGATGGACCCTGTAAAAAGATTTTTATAGCAAACTATACAAAGACCTGTCTGTTATGGTTGTAAATTGCACATTTGCTGAAGCCTGTTTATTATGTGAAATGAAAAAAAAAATACTCAAGAAAATTGTGATAAAAACCTTGCACCTCCAACTGAGTTTTGCTATAATTATTAAAAATTTATAATTAACTAATTTATTAAAAATTATAACTGATAATTTTTATAACCTTTAAGTTAGTTTTTGGTATGTTGCTGTAAACCAATAAAATTTGAAGATTTACTTAATTTCTAATTTTCAAATAATTAAGAAAATATGTTACTTGTAAAATCTGTAGTAGGCAGTCAATTGGCTCAATTAGCTTGTCATTAATTTTAGGTTCAAATTTCTTGCAGAAATTTGGAGATGTTTTTGGTACAGACTGCATAACAATGTACTGCAGGCCTGCACCAATCAATGGCTAGGATACTGTTTGGTCTGACCTAGACTAGGTTTTTCTCCCATGCATAGCCTGCATGATGAATTAGTAATAATGCAACTCACAGATGATGTTTAGTTTTGTTCATCATTGAATGATAATTAGTTATGTTAGTGCTGAGAAAGATAATACAAGCACATGTCTGAAAAATTTAATGGAAAGACAATAATCAGATCAAAATCTTGCTGTCCTTTTTATTCTTATAGATTTGAGCAGGATTAAATAAAATTATATATTTACCAAGTTATTCCCAGATAAGTTTGTGAAATAAAATGCTTAATGACAGATACACTAAGACAGCAAACAATTACAACTCTCTCACAAATGGAAATGTGTCCACAAACACATTCATTAATATCAGTATAGAACAATATCAACCTTAAGTAAGTTTTCAGTGTGTCACTGTATACCAACAAAAATTGAAGCTTTCTTTTTTCTAATTTATTTTGCTATTTACCTAACTTACTGCTTAACCCATGCTGAAAGCTTATCTTACTGAATGATGACTACAAAATTATTTACTGACTTTTCATATCCTCTAAAAGATATTTCCTGTACCACCCAGATTATCACACTTTTTAAATCAGTAACTACAGGAAGTTAAACTTTGTTATGAAATTTCCTCTCTCTTTCTGTATCTATACATAAAAATTAATTTCAAGGGGTTTTTTTTGTTTGTTTTTTTATTAGTTTTTATTTTACAAATAGAACAGAAGCCAGCTAAAAAACTTAAAACATTTTATATTTTTAAAACCTACAATCCTAATAATTCTCATACAATTGGCTTAATAAAGTTTACTAATCAGCTTTCAGAAAGAAATTTGATTAGCCAACTTTATAATTGCCATTAAAAATTTCTAATGACAAAAACACTAGCAATAAGAACTTACACTTCCTTTTCTCTACATATTTATAACCATAAAATGAATGAATAGGTGCTGGATATATTACAGATGGCAAAGTTGAACACATCATTTTGTTAATGCTAACACAAATATAATATGGCCAAAAAACAGACCGATAATAGTACAATAAACAACATACAAATCAGATAAATCATATTTTATCCTGTTCAGAGAACTTGTAAGACTTCTTCAATTGCATTAGATGCCTTGGCAGTAATGCAATCAATGTGAAGCAAGCATACAGATAACCCTATTTCAGTAAAAAAGAAATAAGGAAGACAAAAATTACAACTAATAATTATTTTTGCCTATCATCTTGAAAAAATGTTTTCTTTATTCAAATTTAAACCATATGAAATTCAGCGTTCTATATATTTGGACAAAAGTAAAACAACATATTTCATATAATAAAGTGCAATGTTTTGAAAAATATACCCTTTGCCTTTTTTTTCTTCTGGTACACCATAAAACAAGAAAAAACAGTAATATCAGCAATATATATAATTAAATGCTAATCTGATATTCTTAAGCTATTCGGGTAGACAACCTGAACGCTCTGTTTTATAGTAGTGAATGTCAGTTTAATTCATTATTAAATTTTTTAAAATAATGAATGAATATTAATGACTATTAATATGAATGAATATTATTTCATTATTATTATTTCATAATAATAATGAAATATGAAATATTTAATGTAAAAAAGTCGATATTTAATTTCATTAATAAAATTAATATTCCAAATAATATTTTACACTCTGATTTCTTTAGTGCTTATTTAGTGCTTAATTATATCACTCTTACACCAGGTTTAACAACAGCTGCTAGAGGCAACAAAAGAAAAAAAAAATTTTTTTCCCATGCCATTCATATAATTTTTGAATGACGTGTTTGTTGCACAGGTTATCTCAATCTAAATACTTGAAATAAAAGAACTTCACCTGTGTAAAGTTCAGAATCTATTTATTACTAATAGAATCTAACAATCATAAGTTTCACAGATGTTTTTGCCTCTGCTTCTTAGTGATTGTGATTTTGCTGTTACACCATCACAAAATAACAAATGATCAAACTGACAAGCTTTGTGTTTTTGTGATGTTGTAACAACAAGATTACAATCACTACAAGAAGTAAAGGAAAAAACATCCATGAGACATTATTGCTAGATTCTATTACTAATAAACAGTTTCTACACTTTACACTGATGAAGTGATTTTATTTCAAGTATTAAGAAGAAAAATTGAGGTGCTAACTGCTACCATGCAATTACATAAATAGTTTATCTGCTTGTTGCATTTTGCAACTATTGTTAAACATGGTATAAGGGCATTTCCTCAGGTATCATCAGAAATATTTTTTATAAAAAATTTCAAATCTTCATTTTTTAGCAGAAATGACTCCCATCCCATAAAATTCTCCATAAATCTACCGATTATCACTCTACTGTTAAAATACAGAACTATTCCAAAATTTAAAATGTATGCATCCTAAATGTGAGGAGGAATGGAAATTGTGGCTGGATCTAGGCAAACATGGTGAGAATGGATAGCTATTGTTGTTATTTGGTTTTTAGGAGTATTAGCAACTAAGGCCATATTGCTCCGAGGATATGCGGTGGTATGCATTTCTGCATCCTCTGTATTTGGTGGTCACAGGCTCGAACCCCGATCGAATCAAGAAGTGTGTGCTACACACTGCCGCTCCTGTCCACCTGGCTATGGAGGCGCCAAGAATGGATAGCAAACTGAGCATGAAGACTTATGGTTGGTTAGCAAACTACTGTAGATAGTCTAAATTTCCCAACTAAAGTAGTAATAGTATCAAATTTCAAGAAAATTCATTTGCTATCTCTATAACTAATAAATCAGTCATGCTCTACAGATCTCACTAACAATAAAGTTGGCCAAAGCTATAGAGAATGAGAGATTTATTATGAAACAACATTCTGTGTGGTAAAGAATAAGAAAATTTACAGATTTAAGAAAATGATAAGAACAAGCAATGAATTAAGAATGGTTACAATCCATGCCTCCCTTCAGGTTTACAACAAGATATGTACTGCATAAATTCTACATAGCTGTCAAACACTTTTGCTGTTATTACAGTAGCTGTTGTTGTTTTTTGGTTTTTAGGAGCATTAGCAACTAAGGCCATATTGTTCCGGGATATGCGGTGGTCATTCCCTAACCTTTCTGCATCCTCTGTATTTGGTGGTGACGGGCTCGAACCCCGGTGTAATCAAGAAGCGTGTGCTACACACTGCTGCTCCTTCCCACCTGGCTACGGAGGCGCCTATTATTATTATTACAGTAGCATAAAACTGGATGAAGTCAGCAATATGTGGATGTGCAGCATTTAAAGATGTTAGATCCTGTTCCTAATATGGAACCATAAGAAGAATTTAATGCAATTTCCATATTAGGTCTAACTTGTAAATCTATATAATGTTAAAACATTGATGTTATGTATTAATGCCAATTTATAATGATAATTTAATTTTTTTTTGGTAATCAAAATTAAAGGTTTCTGAGTCAACATAACTATTCCAGAAACAGACTGAGACCTGGAAAACAACAAAAAATATATATATATATATGTATATATATATATTAATAGCAGCTTGAATATTTGTAACTTGTAATATTCAGAAAGTAAAGGTGAAGGAAGATTGTCCAACAGAACAGAATCAGTAACAAACAAACAAGAAAAATTTGGTTTGGAGAGTTCAATCGAATTAAGAAAGAATGATAGCTTACCGACATGTGCTCTAACAGGCTGAGTAAAGTGGCCAAATTATGGGTGCTATTGAAACAAATTATATCCACAGAAAATACATACAGTAAAAAATGAAAATCTGTGAGATTTAAATAGTTAAACTAAAAGAACTTCGCCAGTGCAAAGTTTTTAGAATCAATTTATTGTTTAATAGAGTTCACAAACCATGTTTCATGGATGCTTTCTCCTCTGCTTCTTCACTGATGGTAAACTACAGTGAGGGTAACCAAGCAGCAGCTAATTACTGCAATTAATGCCCTATCCCCAGCTGCTACAGGATAAAATTCTCAAATTTATGCTAAAGTGTCTTAGCCCTTATTTTGCCAATACCTTAACCACAATATCTAATAAATCTTCTCTCAGCACCACTTACCCCCATTGTGGAATCACTATATAATAAAACCCATCCCAAAATCTCAAGCAGCCAATACTGACCAACACAGCCTGCTCTTTGAGTCTCTTAAAGCTTTTGGAAAAAGTCTTGCTTCCCATTCTAACTTGCCAAATTCTTCTGTGCCTGCCTCCACGGACACATCATCTTTGGTAGATTTACCATTACCAACCTAGCTGCCACTACATCTGCCAGCATTTGAGCTTACTAAATGTGCCCATGCACACTGACTTAGACATCATCTTTGACCCCCAAGTTACATTTTTCACTATCATATTGAAAAATCACACTTACTAAATTCTCAGATGCACTGGCTAGTGAAGTGCCAACTCCTCCATATCTGTGAACCTGTGCTAGCTTGCAAATACATAATCACTTTCCTCTATGCTAGAATCCTGTATGGAGCTGGGTGCTCATATTAAAGCAAAGCACATTTATGCCAAGGAATATTGGTTGGTAAAATGGGCTACCCACATATTTAATCTCCCCCAACCTACAAAGGACAAAGTAATGGCACAAGAACTGGGGTTAAAGAGGCTACCAAAACTGGTTGAAGACAAGACTAGTATTCACTACTAAAATGGTCCCTACCATTATACTGGAGCCCAATATAAAAAATATACGAAATATTACAAATTAAAAGGGCTAAAAGCAATAAGTTTTAATCAATATGGTCCTTGAGGCTGTCACAGACATTCTCTCAGATATGCCAGACAAGCTGTTCTTGCTACCTGGGAGTCTAAAACGCTGATGGAACTGATATTCGGGTGACACTCAAGTCAAGTGGACCCAATTTCGGCGAAGTCCGGACGGTCTGTGACAGCCAAATCCTCTGCTTGCACCTTCACGATGGTGGGACTGTTAGTAATCCTGGGTATAACCTTCATGCACAAGTACATGGTGGGTGACCACCCAGGTGTGAACCAACGTAAGCAGGGGTCGAGGTGTGGCGCCCACACCACATGGAGGAACGCCGCCCCTCTATGTTACCAGGCAGCACTAGGTGGTAGCTGACTCTCATCAACCGGTGAAATACCACCACTTTGCTTATTGGAGGCTTGAAGTGGTGGAACCCATGTTTAGTCTCTAGAGCTAAGTTCCGGCCAACCCTTCCCTATCTCTTCCATCATGCAGTATGATTGATGATTTTTGAGGTTATGATGAATGTCGTGGCGAGATCCAATATTCCTTACATTTCGAGGGTACAGCTCTAAAACGGTGTTCGCAGGCTGGCTGCTAGATAGTACACCGGACCAAACCTATTGGTAACTCTCTAGGAGGCTTCCGGATCAGCTAGTGTATAATATAATCTTGCTACCTCTACTCTGCCAGATAGTGACTGGAGGGAGTCCGAGTAGTGTGTATGCGGGGAGCATTGTCGAGGCCACGTTATGTCAAGGATCTGGGTATATTCTTACCACATGTACGCCATATCCAAAAATTTCATTACTTCATACAGCATGTCCCACCCACTTTTTCTTACTATTGAATACACCATGAATTGTCAAAATAATAGAGCAAGCTTATCTGCGAAAAGATCTAAACCTCCCAAGGACTTCCTAATTCATTTCACAAATATACGTGGTCTCAATTCCAATCTCAACGATGTCCATTTCCACTTGCAGTCTTCCAAACCCCATGTACTTTTTCTGACTGAATCTCAGTTATCAGTTGATTCAACTACTGCTCATCTCAGATGTCCAAATTATTTGCTGTATGATTCCTTTCGCCTCGAAGGTGGTACTTGTGTATATGTCTGTTCTGATATTCCCTGTCAGAGACTTGGCAATTTGGAATCTACTCTCTTTGTTCTTCTCTGGCTTAAAATCTCTCTACCTCATTGTGTAAAATTCATCTGTTGTCTCTACCGTTCTCCCAACTCCACTAATCACTTGGAGCAGCTCTTTGACTTCCTCTCTTTGCAACTTGACTTTCTCCAGTCCAACTTTCCTAACAGTGAGGTAATTTTCCTTGGTGATTTTAACTTCACAACTCCAGCTGGCTTCCGTTTTCTAGTCACACCGACCCAGCAGGTCGAGATGCTGAGGCTTTTGCAATTACTAATGACCTAGCACAGATTGTTCATTTACCTACAAGAATACCGGACAATCCTAATCAAATAGCCAATACGCTTGATCTTTTTCTCACAAACAACCCTTCTAAGTACAGGGTTGAAGTGAGAGGTCCTTTAGGCACTTCAGATCACAACTTGGTGATTGTCTCTTCTCCAATGGAACCTTTATCTCATGGCTATTCCCAACCTCGTATTGTTTGGCATTACAAGAATGCAAAATGGGATGACCTGCGAGAGTTCTTTTCTTCTTTTCCTTGGTCTGATTACTGTTTCAAAACTTCTGATGTCAACGTTTGCTGAGATCGTGTCAATGAAATTATTTTTGCAGGAATGGAATCCTTTATCCCACACTCCACTTTAAAATCTTGTCCTTTATCTAAACCTTGGTTTTCCAATAAATGTGCTAAGGCTGTCCAAGAGAAGAATGTTGCATATCGTAATTGGCTTGTTTCTAATTCTTCAGTTTCATTTTCTGCCTACACCAAAGCTCGCAACAATTGTAAAGCAGTTATTAATCAGTCCAAACTGGAGTTTGAACATGCTAAGAGTAGAAAACTTGCTTCTTGCCCTAATGGTAGCCAAGCATTCTGGTCTCTTGCCAAAGCTATTGGCCGCAACTTTTGCCCATCTCTGCTCCCACCTCTGTCCAAACCAGATGGTTCTGTTGTCACTTCAGCCAAGGATAAAACTGACCTGCTAGCATCCAATTTTTCTTCCAACTCATATATTAATGATCTTGGTAAAACACCTCCCACCATTCCCAACACGCTCCATTCAATGCCTCCTGTGGTCTTCCGTCAAAAGGATATCAGAAGGATTTTGATGAATCTTGATGCTAAGAAAGCTCCAGGTCCTGATGGTATTTCTCCACTTGTTCTCAAAACCTGTGCTCCTGAACTTACTCTTATTCTTTGTCGCCTTTTTTCACTTTCTTATATCAAAGGTGTTTTTCCTTCTGCTTGGAAATTTGCTCATATCCAGCCAGTTCCTAAAAAGGGCGACAAATCCCTCCCATCCAATTATCATCCCATTGCAATTACTTCTACTCTTTCTAAAGTAATGGAGAAATCAATTAACCGCCAACTCTTAAACTACCTAGAAACCTTCCGTCTGATCAACGATCGCCAGTATGGATTCCGTCAGTGTCGATCCACTGGTGATATTCTGGCTTATGTTACCCATTTGTGGACTAATTCAATGGAAAGGTTCGGTGAAACACAAGTAGTTGCTCTTGACATCACAAAGGCTTTTGATCGTGTTTGGCATAAAGGTCTCTAAACAAGCTTCCATCTTATGGTTTGCCCACTGTTTTTATTAATTGGTTATCCAGTTTTCTCTCTGATCGCTCACTGAGGGTGATGGTAGATGGCTCTCTGTCTTCTAACTTCTCCACTAATGCTGGTGTCCCCCAAGGTTAAGTTCTTTCCCCCACTCTTTTCCTCTTGAATATCAATGACCTTGTTCCATTGACTGGAAATCCTATCCATAGTTTTCCGATGATAGCACATTGCATTCAACTTTCCATTTTGAGAAACCTTGTCCAGCTCAATCAGTTTCAAGTTCTTGAAAATCTGCTGCCAATTCCTTAAATGCCGATCTTCAGGTAATTCTCCAATGGGGCAAAGACAACTTAGTTGATTTCAACCCTTCTAAAACTCAGTCTTGTCTTATATCTCGCAAAATGTCAATGATATACAGGAATTTTTCTAGCAGGGATAAGGATGTGATTATTCCCTTGTATAAGGCATTGGTCAGGCCACACCTTGAGTACTGTATACAGGTCTGGAGGCCTCATTTCAAGAAGGATGTAGAGCTGCTCGAACGAGTACAGAGAAGGGCAACAAGATTAGTGAATGGAACAAAGGGTTGCTCTTACGAAGAAAGGCTAAGTTTTGCAAATTACAGAGCCTGGAAACTAGGCATCGGCGAGGTGATCTGATAGAGGTGTATAAGGCTTTGAATGGCTTGAGCATGCTCAATGCCGATGGGATTCTTCCTCTTGCTCAGAATAATCACCTGAGAGGGCATAAATTCAAATTGAGGAAGGACGGATGTCGGATAGATGTGCGGAAATTTGCCTTTAGCCAGCGGGCAGTTGGTTTGTGGAATAGACTCCCATCGCTTGTTGTTGAAGTTGATAGCCTAAATAAATTTAAGGCTCAGCTGGACAGGTATTTCGAACGAACGGAGGGGTGAAATGGGATTAGTGTTTTTTTTTTTTTTTTTTTTTTTGGCTGATGCTGAATAAGCTTGCTTTCTTGCATCATATGCCTCTACTAATGCTAATGCTAAAAAAGGATTCTTCTGCTCCTATGCTTATCTTTAGTGACACTCCGATTTCTAGGCAAAATGATATATCTCTTTTGGGGATTACCCTGACTTCTAATCTCTCTTGGCACAAGCACATTACAAATATTGCTTCCTCTGCATCTAAAAAACTTGGTTTTCTCTTTCGCTCTCGGCGTTACTTTTCTTCCAAAGAGCTGCTCACTCTGTATAAATCGCAAACCCGCCCTGACATGGAATATTGTTCCCACATCTGGGGTGGTGCCCCCAAAACCTCTCTCAGGCTTCTTGATTCCATTCAGAAGAGGGCAGTTAGGTTAATTAATGATTCATTTCTAACAGTCTCTCCACTCGCTTTCTCATAGACGCACTGTTTCTGCTGCATACCTCTTCTACAGATACTTCCATGGACACTGTTCTTCTGAATTGGCTTCTATAATTCCACCTCTCTCTTTCAAAACAGTCCGAACACGTGCCGCCACCAGCCAACATCCATTTACTGTCCAACTTCAAACCCACAGAACCAACTTTTCATCTTCCTCATTTATTCATTCAACTGCCGTTTTCTGGAACAACCTTCCTTCATACGTATTTCCTGAAAATTACAATCTACAGAAGTTCAAGTCCAATATCAACAAATATCTTCTTTCGTCTTCTCAACCTCCAACCCAAGCACGGTACTAAGTACTACAGGTTCTAATACGTCTCGTGTTTGGGGTTCTCATAAAAAAAAAAAAAAAAAAAGTCAACAGTGGACAGTCGAGTTTTACTGTTGATAAAGGAGGCAGTTGCCTTTGAAAGCTACAGTTGTTTTATAACTTTTATTACTTTTAATTTGTAATATTTCATATATTTAATTTTATCTATCATTTTATCACTTTTAACTCTACAGTTGTCAGTGTATTTTACTTTTATAACAAAATTTTATCCTGTTTTATTTTATCTTATTATTATTTTAATAAAGTTTCAATTATAGACAGTTGGTGTTTTGCACTGCAGTTATTATGAATCATAACTGTGTGGACTGATCCATTCAACACTTGCCACTTTTCACCTGGCTTCAGCACTTCCAATTGCAGATGGACAACCCATCATACTCTAAAATATGTTTATATGTATCTACTTATATACTATGTTTACTAAGTGTTCCATTTAATGTGTAAACCGCTGGCAACCTGCCATGATGGGAATAAAAACTATTTATTTATTTAATTTTGCTGTTACACCATCACAAAAAACACCAAAAAAATTAATTAAAAATAATTTTTTTCTGTTTATACTCCAGAGTGGCCACACAGGTTCATAGAAATTTACAAGACAGAGATCTCAAGGACATTATATCAAATTCAGTGGGAGTACATAGGCTAGAAACATCGTGAACTCAAATCATCATATCAAAAACAAACTTTTTTGAAAAAAACTCAATGCTCTTTCAAACTTAAGATAAACCAACTATTGTTAATGAACAATGCCGAAAAAAAAAAAACATTCTCAACATCTTTTTCAAACAAATATCATTATGAAAACAATATTTCTAACAAAAATTCAACCATTTAAAATCATCCTAAAAAAACAACATTATTTTAAATATGATGTAATCTACGAGGTAACTCTGAATCTTGCAAATAAACAGTACTGAAAAAATTAACATTATCTATGAGACTGAATTTTTTTTTTTTTTACATAAAAAATTATAATTATAAATAAATATTTCCTTGAAAACTTTAGCTATTCAGAGATTATGTTGAATTGGAGAAGTGTCACTGTATTACCAATACAGACCAGGTTAGTCCAGTGGTTTTCAACCTTTTTTTAATAATGGCACCCCTAAGTAATTTATTTCATTTTGCGGTACACTTAATATATATATATATATATATATATATATATATATATAATATTAAAAATATAAATTTATATGATATTTATTACAATAATATAATTATAAAAATTACATTTCATAATACAAATTATATATATACAGTATATAATTTTATTCTTTATATAGAGGTACTAAGTAAACATCAATTATAGATGACCACAAAATTAAAAAGATACTGTACACCTTTTTATAATGAAATAAACATATAAATTAAAAAATAATAATAAGTTTAAGTAACTTAAACCCAAATTACATGGCACCCCTGGAATGTTGTTGCGGCACACCAGTTAAAAACCACTGGGTTAGAGAGACTTCAGTAGTAAGGAAAATCTTAGAAGCAATGATTAAGAGTGCAATCCAGGCACTTTTTAGATAGATATGGCATTCCGAATAGCACACAACATTGTTTTGTTACAGGAAAATCATGTTTAATTAATTTAGTAGGCTATTTTTACACAGTTACTCATGAGTTGAATGCAGGGAACAATTTCAACATACTTTATTTGGATTTTAGCAAGGCATACACAGTCCCTCATAAGAGGTTACTGTATAAGTTGGAACATGTTGGGATTACCAAAAAATTATTCTAAGATGGATTGCTGGGAGGCTGCAGGGCAGAAGGCAGAGGGTTGTCATTAATGCATATTCTTCAGTTTGGTGTAAAGTCAGAAGTGGGGTCCCCAAAGGATCAGTTCTTCAACCACTGTTGTTTCTGATTTTCATTGACAATGGGATAGAAGGCTTGATGTCAAAAATTGCAGACAGTGTAAAGATTGGTAGAGTAGTTAATGATCAGTACCATAGCCGAGTGGGCAGGAGCGGGAGTGCAGTAGCACACGCTCTTTGAGCAGACCGGGGTTCAAGCCCCTGACTGCTGAATACGGTCGATCTGCCAACTCGCACTGGACCAGCGTGGCAGATTATGGTCCATTTCCCTCAGCATGAATTGTTGAGGAGGCTTCCATCCTGCAGTAGGTTGATAATGGCTGCACTTTACTTTTACCAAGCAGTGCTCCTTCAGAGTGACCTGAACAGGCTGCAAGAATGATCAGAAAAGTGGTAGCTATGTTGCAATGCAGCAAAATGCAAGGTCTCATACTTGGGAAATAGCAAACCCAAAATAAATTATACACTTGGTGGGGTTGAATTAAAAACAGCAGATGAAGAAAGAGATCTGGGAGTTATAATATGGGCAGCCAGGAAAGCCCATGGTGTCCTATCAATAATTTATCGAACATAATCCTGTAGAGATAAGGAGGCCATGGTCCCACTGTACAAGGCAATTGTAAGACCTCATTTGGAATAATGTGTTCAAGTGTGGAGATCTCACCTGAAAAAAGACATTGAGCTTCTAGAAAGGATCCAAAAACAGGCAACTCGCAAGGTGAGACTGGCAAGAGGGGAGACCATACGAGGAAAGAGTCTAATTACATGACTACAGAGCTTAGTAACCAGGCACCTCACAGGTCAGCTGATTGAGATTTATAAGGGAGACTTAGGAAAGCTCTGAAGTTTATAAGGGAGAGTTACAAGGCTCTGGAAGGGATTATTTATTAAAATGAGTGAAGGCAGAATTTTCATTGTTGTAGAGAATTCTAGAACTCGCGGGCATAAATTCAAATTACAGGGGAAAAAGTTTAGGCTATATTGTAAGTTTTCTTTTAGCTAGCAATTCACTGATTGCTGAAACAGGTTGCTTATAAAAGTAGTTGGAGGCTGACAGTCTGAATAAATTCAAAGGTCAACTGGATAGTTACCTATGTGAGGAGGGAAGCAAATAATTGTGTTTTTATCTACTTGTGTTTTTTTTTTTTTTCAGCCAGTGCAGCAAAAGCCTATGGCTTCCTTACACTATATGGCTGTTACTATTACTATTTAAAACTATTCTCACAAAGAATACAAAAATATAAGTAACCCTAAGGTTATACTATTTAAATGGAATTTTAAAAAAATAAACATATTCCTATAATATTCATAACACAACAAACCAAAAAGAAATCCAATACAAAATGTCAGAAAAGGAAGAACAAACTAATCATTCATCCATAAAAACATAAAAGTAGTTGGAGTCAGAAAAGGAAGAACAAACTAATCATTCATCCATAAAAACAATACTGCACCCAATTCCTGCTGAGTTACAGGAACTGGAACTCATGAAATATTTCCTGTTTTATAAGCGAGTCAAAAGTGAACATGCTAAAAAATCACTGGCACTTTCAATACTGAATAGGATGTATCCACAATAAGTAGCACTTCAAGCCTGGAACGATTAATGGATACAGAAATATGTATGCCATATAAGTCTGACCCAAAAAAGACGTATCCATAAATGATGATTTTATTAATGAAGACATTTTTGCTGTAGCAACAAAAAAAGTGCAGTGTTGCCTAATAAGCACTGCTGCACACTTTACCACCAGTGAACACATACATGTAAACAATAACAGGCGGAAACAATGGCACCAGATTCCATCATGAACAATGTTTTGATTACCACCATTGGCTTTCTCATCATCACTCAAAGTCTCCACTGAACTCTAGGGTATAATTAACTATTGCTATGAATCAGGTTATTTAAGCTTTGTTCCCAATATCTTTAATATAAAAGTTCTTGCCATGATCACCTAAACAGCAAATAAAAATTTTAATAAGAGAACAGGTAATGATTAACATGTTTGATATATACTTGTTTACCCTTCAATTTAAATGATTGCAGCCATGCCAATCTTTTAAGCTGGTGAAAGAACACGCAGTTGTAAAACTGGAAAAACAACATTAAAAGCTATTTATGTATATTTTGGTGCTTTTAATACATTTTTCATCTTTAATTTATTTATTTTTAATACTTGTTATTGCATTTCATTATGTATTTAATCACTACCTGTTTTTATTAAAATTTTTATTTGCTTTTTAGTCAGTGATTGCAAAAAATTTTATATTAAGTCTGTTCCTGACACTTGAAGCTACTTTCCTAATATCCATTATATCTGTACAGTAATGAAATGTTCCATAATGACAATGACACTACATACCAGGCAAGGCAGTGTAGCCAGAGGCGGATTTAACAGCGGGGGCACCGGGCGCACGCTCTGGGCCCCGACTTCTGAAGGGCCCACGCAAAACCCCAACAAATTAGTTGAACTTATATGTTCAACTATTAGTTCAAAACTTTGTGATTATTATTATGCTATTATTAATTATATTATACATATATTATATTCAAATTTTATTGGAAATAAAACATTAATAGTACATAATATTTTTTATTTATTTAAAAAAATGGTTAACATGTATTTTTATTTTTCCTGTCTCTCTCTTTTTTTTTAAGGGGCCCAATATTTTCTTCTGCACCTGGGGCCTCAACCGACCTTAATCCGCTACTGAGTGTAGGGATGGTTTAAAAAGCACTCTGAATATGTGTAGCATCTCCTAAGTCTCCCATACTTCCAAGATATGCATTCAATTGTGGGAACATTAGAAAAGTAGTAAAAGGGAAAGATAACAGCTGCTGACAAACATAGGAAACTTGAAGGGCATACACCTAGAGGAATGGGCTAACATCACCAATCCTATAAGATGTACACATTATAGAATCATTGCCAGAGAGAGAGAGAATTGTTAACATCACCACTGTTAAAGGAGGGGAAAATCATTATTAAGTATTCTGCAATATTTTGGTGGGGGTATTATCATGGTTAGATAACACAATGTATTATGTACAATGTATTTTTATTTTGATCCTTTGATGCATCTTTGATTAGATAATACAATGTATTATCTAATCAAGAACATTCCTGTGAATATTAACTGTGATAAATATGTATTATTAGCCATATAGTGCAAGGAAGCCTGAGGCTTATGCTGCACTAATACCACAAAAAAAAGGAATAAAAAATACCCTAAGAGGGGGGGGGGGTAAGGAAGGAAGCAAGCAAGAAAGAAAGAAAGAAAGAGAGAGAGAGAGAGAACAAGAGTCAGAAGTAGAAGGGAATCACCAAGAAAGAGAAGAATGATGATATCCAGCTGAGGACTTTGGGTGTGCCAAGCCCATACTCACCAGATGTGAGCCCCTATCAAGCAATTGAGGATGACAATTCCTCAACCAACTGTTAGATGCGATGTTTGATTTCATTGCTGAATTAATCCACAACAAACGGCAAGGGGCTGTTAACGTTTCTTTTATCTAACAGTTTCATGCGGAAACCTGAAATGAAGCAATTTAATCGCAATTTCAGTTACCGCCCAGGCCAAATCATATTTTTTAATACCATTTTAGAGTCACAGTCCGAAAATAAATATTAAACACTGGCTTTCGACAACACTGAATTACACAGGATAATAGTGAATGTTCATAATTTCATCTCTTGACAACTATAGAAGCGAAAATGTTTTCACAGGAAAATAATAAAAAAACGATTCATCAAATCTGCAAAAATAAGCAAACAATTCTTACTTACAGCATTGACATCCACATGATTTTTTCTCTGATATGCTCGAATAGGAATAGCTTTTATGAAACATATTTAGGAAACGGTGTAAGAGGAATAATGAAGTAAAGAATATTATTCCTGGTGTAATTATATATATATAAAAAAACAAACTTTCAAAATTATATTCTTATTTTATATTTTATAAGATAAACACTTTACTAAAAACGATAAGAGATGTTTGAGAGATGACAGAAAATACCAGGATCTATTCATAGTGGCGACAACTAGTGGCAAGATGAAATTTGAGAGTGAAAGTTGAAAAAGTTAAGAGTGGAGTCGAATGAAGGAACAATAAGTTTTTACTTTCGTTCCCATACAAACTATGTTGGATAATAACCTGCGGCGTAAATAGAATATAGGTAAATAACCAGCGTTAACATTTAATTTTGTACTTTAAAATTTCTGGAGAAATATTCGACAACATGTGTTTTTATTTCGGAGAATTACACTCTAACCCTTCGTCTCTACATCCTTTCCTTCTTTTCTTTCCGGTTTGTAGTCAGTTCAGTTTTGTTTGAGAGCGAAGTGGGAGCTTTTGTTTGCATTTTGGATGTAATATTTGATACACATTGGGTGATTGTGGTGAAGTTGAAATTCATGTTGTCCAATCCTTTTCAACGACTTCGCGTCAAACTATTATCGGTAGTCATGTATGTCATAACGTGTGGCAGCATCTCTTATAACTTAACCCTGTGAAGTTTTTTACAGAAAATTTCATTTTGACCATTATCATGATACCGCCTTAGAGAAAAAGTGAAAGTGGTAATACTTTACCGCTGTCCCCAGATAAAGTTAACTGTTATGATATATAACTATTTTTCTTCATTCTTCTAAGGATATTATGTGGTTTTTGTAATTTTGGCATATCAGGGATATAGTAGCAATAATTTATTAGTCATTATAGTTACGCAAACCTCGACTTACGTAAGAAGTCCTGGAACGTATCTATTACGTATGTCGAGGACAGACTGTATTCTAATACTGATAGTGATCCCTTTTTCGAGAGGCGCTCTAAAAGGTTTGTGAGTCTGATAATACATTGCTTTTCAACATAGTCCCCTTTGGAGTCAATATAATGTTGCTGCTGAGGCTATAATGTGTTCATTCCAGCTGCAAAGAAAGTTTTCAGTTCAGCCTGCAGAAATGCGTCCACTGCAGAAATGACGTCACTCTCAGTAGATAACAAGATCCTTGGCCAGAATCCCAACTCCCAGATTCACACCTTACAGGTACTCCCTCGCCAGAGCAAAATGGGACCTTTTCGCGGAGAAGCTTCGCTCATTAGCCCAGCAGCTGCAGGTTAATAATTACCATCTCACTGATTCTGATCCCTACCAGAGAAAAGTCACAAAAATAATTACAGAAGCTAGCAAATGCGTCATTCCTAGAAAGAAACCCATTCCTGTTCCTGTTCTAAAACCAAAATCAAACTATTATATTTAGGCCCCCGAATAATTAAATTCATCTGCCGTGCTGTGTCGATTTGTGTGTTTGCTGGACGAAAAACCCCAGTTTCTGGGGGGGAGGGACCTTGCTATCTACGCCTGAGACCGACTAACTCAGTTAAACCTTGCTGGAGTTCTGGGCACCACTACAGAACAGCAACTCAGCCATGGAAACATAACCCAGCAAGGTATCATAACAACCTCATGGGATAGATCCATCAATAACATCTTGGATACAATTATCCAACCAGCAATGGATCCTAGCACAAGTCAACAAAAGCAATATTGCCAGGACCACAGTATATATAGTCCAGAACATCAAGAGCCACCCTTTGCCATTGAGGAGCTGGACACTGCAACTAGTAGACACCTCAACAATAAATTCCCAGGACCAAACTTACTTGAACCAGAGATCAAAAGGACGACTGTGGAGCATACTCCATACCTCATCCTCGACCTGTTCAATCACTGCCTGCAGACAGGAGTCTTCCCCTCTGATTGAAAGACAGCTAATAGACACCTGATTTTTAAAAACCCAACCAAGCCTCCAGAAATCCCATCTTCATATAGACCGATTGCCCTGTTATCTGTGCTAAGCAAGCTTTTCAAATACCTCCTACACAGCACAATTACAGTACATTATAATGCAGCAAATTTATCCTCTACATATTTTATCTATACTCTTCAGAGGGGAAGACTCCTGTCTGCAGGCAGTGATTGAACAGGTCGAGGATGAGGTATGGAGTATGCTCCACAGTCGTCCTTTTGATTTCTGGTTCAAGTAAGTTTGGTCCTGGGAATTTATTGTTGAGGTGTCTACTAGTTGCAGTGTCCAGCTCCTCAAGCCAATATGGTTTCAAACAAGGATGCTCAACAGCTGACATACTCCAGAATATTCTTACAACTGCTACAAACTTCAACAGAAAATATTTCCTGATTACTGCTATAGACTTTGCTAGGGCGTTCGACTCACTCTGGTGGCCGAGCGTCATCAGTCGTCTACGACGTGCCTGTCTTCCTGGAAACCTCTATAACACCACACAAGTTACCTCACAGCCAGAGAAAGAAATGTCAAGGCATGATACTGCAGAGTCAAACGCCAGGCTTACAGGGGGTACTTGGTACTGGGGCACTTATCGTACTCGAATGACGTTATCTCCCAAGCCTATGCAGATGACCTGATCCTGGCCATGGTTGCAGACTGCAGAGCAAAAATAGACGATCAGACGATCTCAATATTGCAATATTGGGCAAGGGATCATAATCTTCAGATCTCTCCAATGGAGACCAATTCCATCTTACTCAAAGGCTGCCTCAGAAGACACCCACAAATTAAGATAGATGAGACCACAATACATTTCACTACTGAATTGAAATATTTACTTACTGCTTATTTACTTATGTGCATTCTTGTCTCAGGGTGGGCCCCTAGACTTATGTCCATATCCACCCGTGTATCCTGTGAGCAAAAAATAATCTCAAACTGTTAGCCTGGAAGTGCATGTGTAGCAGGGACGGTGGAACGCAGTAAGCCTGATATGTAGAGGATAGGGACACCAACATCTGGGGGGGGCCGAAATTCTAAATTTTTATTAAAATAACATTTAATACAAGCATCTTAAGGGCGTCAAATATATTTCTCCATAGGGAGCGCCAAAAACACTAGCGCAACGCCTGATGTAGTAGTAGTAGTAGTGGCATGTGATGCAAGAAAGCAAATGTATGAGCTTATGCAGCATCATCCAAAAAAAAAAAAAAAAAAAAAATTACAAAACAATTCCCTCTAAATGTTTGTCCAGTTCCTCCTTAAATTTAATTGCTGAAAGTTTGTTCCAGCAATTAACCGCCCGCTGGCTAAAGGCAAATTTCCGCACATCTATTCTACAAATTGCGCACATCTGTACATCTGTCTTTTCTTAATTTGAATTTATGCCCCTTTAGGTTCGTAATCTGAACAAGTGGAAGAATCCCACCAGAATTCAGCGTGCTCAACCCATTCAAGGCCTTATACACCTCAATTAGATCACCTCGCAAGTGCCTAGTCTTCGGCCGCTGCAATTTGCAGAATTTAAGCCTCTCTTGGTAAGAGGATCCCTTCATTCCCTCACCAATCCTGTTGCCCTTCTCTGTACACGCTCAAGCAAATCTACATCATTCCTAAAATGAGGCCTCCAGACCTGTACGCAGTACTCAAGGCATGGCCTGACCATTGCTTTATACAGAATGACAATCACCTCCTTTCACTGCTAGCAAAATTCTGTATATCATTGACAAAACCCAATGACCTGCCCTGGCAGCCAGTCTGCATTGCTCAGAAAACTTTATATCTGACTGCACAATTACTCTCAGGTATTTTTCGTTTTCCATCACCTTAAGTGTAGTACCACACAGTTGGTACGTTTCTCTGGGGTTACTTTACCCATATGCAGTATTTGCATTCGTCATTAAGCTTCAGTTGCTACTTCTCAGCCTATCTGCCCAAATTTTCTAGATCCTGTTGCAGTAACACACTGCCATTACTGTCACTAACAACCTTGCCAACCTTTGTATCATCTGCAAACTTCGACGCTAAGCCTGATATACCTTCATTAATATCGTTGATAAATATACAAATCAACAGTGCGCCCAAAACCGAACCTTGGGAGACTCCACTAATAACATTAGTCCACGAAGAGCAGCACCCATTGATTACCACCCTCTGCCTTCCCCACTCAACCACCCTTTTATCCATTGTAGCAATGTACCCTTAATACCATTCTGCTCCAATTTGTACAGTAGTCTTCCATGCACAACAGTGTAAAAAGCTTTCCTGAAATCCAAGTATATGATATCAAAATTATTTTTTGCATCCAGTTCCTTTGTAACCACATCATAATATCCTATCAAATTTGTCAGACAAGACTTTTCCTTAACAAACCCATGCTGTGTCTGAATTATTGCTGCAGTTATGTCTAGATGATCCTGCAATGCATCTTTAACCAGTGACTCCATTATTTTACTCGGAACAGATGTTAAACTAACTGATCTGTAATTACTCGTGTCACTCTTCGATCCCCCTTTGTGAACTGGGGATACATTTGCACATCTCCAGTCCGTGGAGACCCCCACTGAGTCCAAGGATGCTCTCGTAATTATTGCTAAGGGTTTGCTTATTACCTTTGCCGCCTCCTTTAATATAACTGGATAGATCCCATCCACCCTAGGTGCTTTTCTTATGTTTAACTTCAACAATTTCTCCTCCACTTTGCTCTCAGTTATTACAAAATCGTTAAGTATCCTGCTACAATTTGATAACCTTCTGCCATTTTCAAACCTTAATAATTCCTCATGTGTGAATGTAGATGCAAAATACTCATTCAGTTTGTTACTATCTGAGCAGGATCATCAAGAGTCGAACCATAAAATAAATAAATTTTCTGTTTATACTCCGGCACGACAACCAAGTCAGTAGAGTTTACAATAAATCGTCAATACAAATATTTATCGTATTTAGTAGTCACGGGTTTGAACCCCGGTCCACTCAAGGAACGCGTGCTATGCACTCTCGCTCCTGACCACTGGGCTACGTCAGGCCTTCGATATCAAATGGACCAATCAGATACATCCCCTTCCTTTTAGTAAAGTGCTGGTCATGTTGTCAAAGGCATATATATATATATATATATATATAATTATTAACTTATTAACTTATAAAAATAAAATAGCCCAAGCAAGCATACATCGCCAAACCCTGGAAGTAAACATATAATTAGTAATAAAATATAAATATATAATAAAATGAAGAAGAGACATTAAGGGCTAAATGTTATCTTGCCTGTTTGCTACTAAATTATAACATTATCTAGTTAAAGTTTTGGGATTTGTTAAACAGGCAGATGGCAACCAGAAATAGATAGCTCTGTTAATTATAGTTAGGACACATTGAGAGGGTTAGCCCTTCAAAACGTCCCTTTCAATGTATCTCTACACTAATAATTAACTACGTAATCATCATTGGATTATATATTTATATTTTATTACTAATTATATGTTTACTTCCAGGGTTTGGCCATGTATGCCTGCTTGGGCTATTTTATTTTTATAAGTTAATTTGGCCTCATGGTCTATTGCTAGCTGCATACTGTTGTGTTCATATACTTATTCAGCACCTGTATGTACTTATTATGCCTTTAGTATAATAACTAGATTATAGACTTAGGAATATATATATATTGTTGGGATATCAGAGACATTGAGTCACACAGATGCCAGCAATGCAGAATTGGAATTTGGGGAGTACAATATATACAGAGAAGATAGACAGTACAAGAAGTTAAGAGCGGTTATGCTGTTAGTTAAGAAATACAAAATCTAAGGAAGTGCATCCAATTGATGTTGGTGGACAATGCAAAGTTGAGTCAGTATAGTATGACATAAGCACTAGGACAGGTAAAATTAGAATAAGTGGGTGTTATCGGCCTAATGAATGTGATTAGTATAATAAGCATTTGTGCAAAGAAAGAGAGCGGGCCAGTAAAACTGAATGTCTTATAATAGGCGATTTTAACTTTCCAGATATTGAATAGAACTTGTGCTTTGGTCACTCGCACACTAGCAAGACTTTTGGGGATTTATTGGATGACTTGTTTTCTACAGCAACATGATCGAGAGGCAACCAGAGGGAGTAATACTCTTGATAAGGTAATCAGCAGTGATTATTCATGCATTAAGAATTTGCAGATAATGGAACCACTGGGTGACAGTGATCACAATGTACTGATGTGTGATTTACTTACAGATGTAACTACTATCAACGCTCAAGGGAAGGGCTTTTGCTTTCGTAAAGGTGACTACAAGGGTCTCAGACATTTTTAAAATTGTATACAGTGGGATCAACAGATGATGTTAACAACTTTGAATTCTAAATGGGAAGCCTGCAGGGATTTAATCTTGGAGGCTACTAGGCTTTTCACTCCAACTAAGAAATACTGTTCAAGATTTAGGTCTAAATGAATGTCAGATGAAATAATGAGGCAGTGGGAGAGAAGAAAGATGCATGGGATCCATATAAATTATCAGGCTGTAGCACATATAAAATAGTACTGTAATAATGTCATAAAGGAGGCTAGGCAGATTACGAGAAATACAGTGAGTGATCACTGAGTTCTGACCATCCCTATGAAAACTGAATGCGACCCGTTGACTACGTGAGGTACGAGAGTGCGGAGTTAGTTAGTCGACCTACGCAGCATAGATAAGGTGTCAGTGGTTCAATAGGTAGTAAAATTCCAAGCGTGATGGGTAAAAGGAAGGATTTATCGGACTTTGATAAAGGACAGATTGTGGGTGCTCGACGAGTTGGTGCATCGACTTTCTAAACGGGGACACTTTAACTATGGCGGCTTTCGAACGCCCTACCAGTTCCAGCCTTTTAGAAAGTCAAGGCACCACAATGAAGACTGGCGTCAAAATGGTCCAACAACTACCCGACGGCACAACTGCAAAGGTCAGCGAAAGGTTGATTTTAGAGGTGAGCACCGGGTCCGACGATTCGTACAGGCGAACAGGCACAGCTCTGTTGAAGAGTTGACTACCCAGTACAACATGGGCCAACCCAGAACAATATCTGACATGATCATGCGTCACACGCTCGCACGTATGGGCTATACGTGGGAGCTTGGGGGGGGACACACAGCCTAAAAGGTTAACAGGGGCAGACGACCCCTACGGCATCTTCTCTTAACCAAGGTTCATCAGCGTAAGAGACTCAGCTGATGCAAAGAGCATGTTGGACGTTAGAAGACTGGAAGGAGGTGTTCTGGTCGGATGAGTCACGTTATGTAAACCACTACGTGGATGGTCGTGTACGGATTTGGAGTCAACAACATGAGGCTCTTGATCCATCATGAATGGTATCAAAAGTGCATGCCGGTGGAGCCGGTTGTATGGTGTGGGGAATGTTTCACTGGCGGGAACTTGGACCACAGGTGTACGTGGAACAACGTATTAGTGAAGTCCGCTATCGTCAAGTGCTTGCTGACTGTGTACAGTCAGCAAGCACTTGACGGCCTCCGAACTTCCCCCGATATCAATTCCACAGAGCATCTGTGGAACAGTATGGAAAGGCATATCAGGCATCTGGATACGCCAATCACCTCTATACCTGTATTGCTGACCGCATTACACACACACACCTTGGTTGGCCGTACCTCCCGAAAGCTTTCGACATCTTGTTGAATCAATGCCACGTAGGACAGCTGCTGTACTGAGGGCGAAAGGGCAATAGGTGGTCATAATTCAGTGATCACTCAGTGTATATGGCAAAGGATGCAAAGAAAAACAGCAAAGAGTTCTTTACTAATGTAAACTCTAGAGGGAAAGGGATGAATCACATTGGACCATTTAACATAGATGGGTTGACTATTTTCAGGGAGACGGGGAACATACTATGCAAGAAAAATAGGTGGAACAGAACCAGGGTATGTCTGCTAGGGGTAAAAGTTGATGAAGTTGTAGAACAGAGTTTTGTTCGATATCTGACATGATCATGCGTAGATGGATGGAATCTACCCAGTTATTTTAAAGGAGGAGGCAATGGAAATAAGCAAACCCTTAGTTATGATTATGAGAGCTTCCTTGGACTCAGGGGAGGTACCCATAGACTGGAGATGTGCAAATGTGACCCCAATCCCCAAAGGAGGATCAAAGGGTGACAGGAAATTACAGACCTGTTATTTTAACTTCAAGAGAAATTAATGGAGGCACTGATTAAAGAAGCACTGCAGATTCTTAATGTATGAAGAATCACTACTGATAATCAGAACAAGAGTATTACTCCCTCTAATTGCCTCCCGAACATGATGCTGTAGAAAACAATCATCCAATAAATCTACAAAAGCCTTGTTAGTGTGCAAGTGACCAACCCACAAATTCCAGTCAATCTCTGGGAAATTAAAATCTCCCATTATAAGACGCTCTGATTTACTGGCCCACTCTATTTCTCGGCACAACTGTACATTATACTCATCAGATTCATTAGGCCATTAACACACACCTAATCTCATTTTTCCTTTCCCAGTGCTTATGTCACACCAAACAGACTCCGCATTGCATTGTTCACCAACATATATTGGATGCTCTTCCTCAGGTTTTGTGTTTCTTAACTAACAGCATAACCCATCCTCCCCTGTCTATCCTTTCTGCACAAGGCTTATGTCTGTGTGACACCCAAGTCTCTGGTATCCCAACAATATCTGCCTTTGATGTCCTGACTAGCACTTTAAGTTCATTGAATTTATTACTATACTCCTAGCATTTGTGTACATGCAAGTATACATGCACCTGTTTCTACTCTTAGTTACTCTAAGACAGTCCATATATTTACTTCTTTCACTATGACTCCCGGTATTCCCGGAAATCCCCATTGGCTTGCTTTCCACGCTGATGCTCAATTGTATTTGAATAGAAGCAGTGCAAGAACGACTTTCACCTCTGCCAGCCGCTACTGTTAATCTAATAGTCGGTGTATCCCCCCGAGGCTAGTAGTTTTCCGCCCGCCTAACTCTGTCTCGATAGCATCAGCAAATGTTCTTGCACCCTTTCAATTTAAGTGTATCCCATCCCTGTAGAAGCAGTTTCTCCTGTTAACAAACAATCACCTGGCTGAGAAGAAGGTAGATTACGAGAAATGTTTGCCAAAAGGATGCAAAGAAAAACAGAAAATAAGTCTTTACTTATGTAAACTCTAGAAGGAAAGAGATGAATCAGAATGGACCACTTAACATAGATGGGTTGACTATTAATAATCATGCTCAGGTAGCTGATAAACTGATTGAGTATTTTGCATCTACATTCACACATGAGGAGTTATTCAATGAGGGGAATGCCAGAAGTTTATCAAACCCCTAACAGGGAGCTAAGTGATTTTGGAATAACTGAGAGCAAAGTGGAGGAGAAATTCTTGAAGTTAAACATAAGGAAGGCACTTGGCGTGGACGGGATCTATCCAGTTATATTAAAGGAGGCAGCAAAGGAAGTAAGAAAACCATTAGCCATAATTATGAGAGCTTCCTTGGATATAGGGGAGGGTTCCCATGGTCTGGAGATGTGCAAATGTATCACCAATTCACAAAAGGGGGTTCAAAAGGTGACCCAAGTAACTGTAGACCTGTTAGTTTAACTTGTGTTCCGGGAAAATAATGGAATCACTGGTTAAAGAAGCATTGCTGGATCATCTAGACAAGACTGCAGTAATAGTTAAGACTCAATGATGTGGTCACAAAGGAACTGAATATCAAAAATAATTTTGATATCATATACTTGGTTTTCCGGAAACTTTTTCATACTGTTGCCCATGGAAGACTGCTGTACAAATTGGAGAGGTATGGTATTAAGGGTAAGTTGCTACAATGAATAAAGGGATGGTTGTGTGGTAGAGGACAGAGAGTGGTAATCAATGGACACTGCGCTTCGTGGAGTTCTCCAGGGTCGGTGTTGGACCCATTGTTGTTTTCAGTATTGATCAATGATATTGATGAAGGTATATAATGATTGATGTCCAAATTTGCAGATGATACAAAGGTTGGCATGTTTGTTCAAGACAGTAAAGACAGTATGCTACTCCAAATGGATCTAAATAATTTGGGAAAATGGGCTGAAAAGTGACAACTGAAGTTTAACATTGACAAATGCAAAGTACTGCATATGGGTAGCAATAACCCAAGAGAAACGTACCGACTGTGTGTTACTACACTCAGGGAAGTGGAAAATGAAAAAGACCTTGGGTAATTGTGCAGTCATATATGAAATTTACAAAGAAGTGCAGACGGACTGCCAAGGCAGGTCATGGTTTTTTTTATTTTTTTTTTTGGGAGCATTAGCAACTAAAGCCATATTGCTCCGGGAATATGCGGTGGTCATTTCCTCATCTTTGTGCATCCGTGTTTGATGGTCACGGGCTCGAACCCAGGTGTAACCAAGAAACATGTGCTACGCACTGCTGCTCCTGTCCATCTGGCCACGGAGGCGCCGTAGATCATGGAGTCATTTCAGTGATATATAGGAATTTTGCTAGCAGGGACAGGAAGGTAATTATTCCGTTGTACAAGGCAATAGTCAGGCCACACGTAGAGTACTGTGTACAGATTTGGAGGCCTCATTTCAGAAGGATGTAGAGTTGCTAGAACGAGTACAAAGAACGGCAACAAGATGGGTGAGGGGAACAAATTGGTGTTCTTACCAGGAAAGGTTTATGTTCTGCAAATTGGAGTGCTTGGAAAGTAGGCACCTGCGAGATGATCTGATTGAGCAGTATAAGGCCTTGAATTGGTTGAGCAAGCTGAATGCTCATGGCATATTTACTCTTCTTCAGATTAAGAACCTGAGGGGGCACAGATTCAAATTGAGAAAAGACAGTTATAGAATGGATGCGCAGAAGTTTGCCTTTAGCTAGCTGGTGTTTGATTGGTGGAACAGACTTCTATCTTTTGTTGTGGAAGTCGATAGCCTAAATAAACTTAAGGCTGGGCTGGATAGGCATTTGGAACAAATGGAGTGGTGAAATGGAAGGGATTTTTTTTTCGCTGATGCTGTATAAGCTTTCATCGTATGCCTCTCAAATGCTAATGCTATTGATGATCACGGTCATGTAGCTGGGAAGGTAAATGTGTAGTTTGCATCTACATCCTATAAGACGTGGGGATAACTGTGCAGTCAGATATGAAATTCGCTGGACAGTGCAGATGGGCTGCCAGGGCAGGTCATGGAGTCTTGTCAATGATATATAGGAATTTTCCTAGCAGATATAGGGAGGTGATTATCCCACTGTACAAGGCAATTGTCAGTCCACATCTTGAGTACTGTGTACAGGTCTGGAGGCCTCATTCTAGGAAGGATGTAAAGTTGCTAGAGCGAGTACAAAGAAGGGCAACAAGATTGACGAAGAAAACAAATAGGGGTTCTTATGCAGCACCTGGAGAGTAGGCACATGAGAGGTGATCAGATTGAAGTGTTTAAGGCCTTCAATGGGTTGAGAAAGCTGAATGCTGATGGAATTCTTCCTCTTGCTCAGATTCAGAATCTGAGGGGCATAGATCCAAATTGAGGAAAGACAGTTGTAAATGAGATGTGCTGAAATTTGCATTTAGTTAGCAGGTAGTTGATCGGTGGAACAGACTTCCATCTTTTGTTGTGGAAGTTGATGGCCTATAGATATTTAAGGCTGAGTTGGACCGTAATTTGGAACGAATGGTGGGGTGAAATGGGAAGTTTTTTTTTTTTTATTATTATTATTTTTGACTGATGCTGTATAAGCGTGCTTTCTTGCATCGTATGCCTCTACTAATTGTAATCTTCTCTATGCTTGAGATTTCCGTAGTCTTTTTTCGTATGAACACAGTATGCAATCGATGGGTCTGTATTCCATTGTGAAGAAAGCTTATATATATATATATATACATACGCACACACCCACTGTGTTGCCACTTTAGTAGGTACAACCCTGCTGTGCACACAGATGGTTTCTCTCACAACGTTGTGTCACATAACCACAGTTGTGGTCACGTGACTTGCAACGTCACCTGACCACAACTGTGGTCATGTGACCTTTCTAGTATCAGTTAAGCCTACAATGCGTAGCAAGAATGGGGAAAAGTAGTGAGCTACGGACTTCGAACGTGGCATGGTATTAGGTGCACGACGTGCTGGACAAAGTATCTCTGAAATGGCAGCTCTCCTGAACTTTTCACGCACATTTTGAAGGGTTTATCGAAAAAGGAGCAACGAACAGAAAACATCCTCTCAACTGCACTCCTGAAGAAACTAGCACATCACGTCAGAATACAACCTTGGTGCGCAGAACAAAATATCGCAACGGACTAGTCGCACTTTGTCACGAATTGGCTACAACAGCAGACAGCTACATCGCGTACTTTTGTTATCAATGAAGAACATGAAAACATGCCTCCTGTGGGCATAGCAACACCAGCAGTGTACTTTCGAGGATTGGAAAACAGTTGCTTGGTCTGACGGGTCGAAGTTCCTGGTGCAACATGTTGGTGGAAGGCTCAGGATTTGGTGAAAACAACATGAATCCATGGACCAGTCATGTCTGACGACTACTGTGAAAGGTGGTGGAGGCAGTGTTGTGGTGTGGGGAATGTTTTCTTGTGGCACACGTTAGGTCCATTGATACCCATAGATACATGTCTGAATGCTACGTCGTACCTAAACATCGTTGCTGACCAATTGCATCCGTTAATGCTGACAGTTTATCCTCAGTTAGATGGATACTTCCAGCAGGATAATGCGCCTGTGCACAAATCCCGAATCACTATGGAATGGTTCAGAGAACATGATAATTTCTTTTCTTATCTGCAGTGGCCTGCTCAGTTGGCGGATCTCAATCATATTGAACATTTTTGGGACGAGCTTGAAAGGGCTGTTCGCCTACGGCGAACAGCCCTTTCAAGGAACTGCTTGGAACACTCATGTGTGCATGGTATTCCATTTCTGCACAACGTTTTCAACATCCTGTTCAATCCACGCCTAGACGATTTCAGGCTGTTTTGAAAGCTAAAGGAGGCTCAACACGCTACAAGGTAGGTGTGCCTAATAAAGTGACAGCACGGGGTACAAGGTAGGTGTACCTAATAAAGTGACAGCACGGGGTACAAGGTAGGTGTACCTAATAAAGTGACAGCACAGGGTGTATGACACAGGAACATCCTCAGCCTTTTCCAATCTACTGCAGGATGAAGGCCTCTCCTGCAATTTTCCAGTTCTTTTTGTGCAATGGCCATTCATTTACTATCTACGAACTAGTAAATTTAATTTGTCTATCTTCGTTATCTTCCAGGTTTTCTGCTAGCTCCTCTTGGGTACCATTCTTTTATTTTCTTAGTGGGTCCTGATATGGGTCCTGCCCAAAACTATTTTTTAGTTTTGTTAAGAATAACCTTTACCTGAGTTTACTGCCTAATTCATGTGTTTCTCTTCTTATCTAACAGTCTGATTCCTAATATAATTCGTTGCATTCTTGTCTGTGTAGTTCTCAACTTCTCTTCCACTCTTTTGGTGAGGCCCAAGTTTCATTTCCATAAGTCATGGTGGGGAGTATACATTGGTTCATTATTTTAAGTTTCAGATAAATTGGGCTTCTTAGTATGTGCCTAAATTCCCTGAATGCTAACCATCCCAAATTTATTCTTCTCTTGACTTCCAGCCATCTATCATTATTACAGCTAATGACTTGTCCCAGATAAATATATGAATCCACCTTTCAATTACTGGTCCTTCAATGATTATATCCCTTTCTGTGGCATGCTTCTTCATCATGCACTGTTGCAACAAGATCTGTAAAAGTTGAGCAGATGGCTGAGAGGAGGCAAATGAAGTTCAACCTTGACAAATGTAAAGTACTACATATGGGAAGGAGCAACCCCAGAGTAATGTATCAACTCTGTGGTACTACACTGACAGTGTTAGAGAATGAAAAGGACCTGGGGGTTACCTGTGCAGGCAGATATGAAGTCTTCCAAGCAGCGCCGATGGTCTGCAAGAGTAGCTTATGGTTTCTTGTCAATAATATACAGGAATTTTTCTAGCAGGGTTAAGGAAATTGGTCAGGCCATCTCTTGAGTGCTGTATACAGGTCTGGAGGCCTCATTTTAAGAAGGATGTAGAGCTGTTGGAACGAGTACAGAGAAGGGTAACAAGATTAGTAAATGGAACAAAGGGTTGCTCTTACGAAGAAAGGCTTAAATTTGGCAGTTTACAGTGTCTGAAGTCTAAGCACCTGCGAGGTGATCTGATTGAGGTGTATAAAGTGTTTAATGATATGAGCATGCTCAATGCTGATGGGATTCTTCCTGTTGCTCAGATATAATCAATTGAGAGGGAATAAATTCAAATTGAGGAAAGACAGTTGTAGGAACGGTGTGCGGAAGTTGATAGCCTAAATAAATTTAAGCCTGCTGAGCTGGACTTGGAACGAATGGAGGGGTGAAATGGGAGTGGTTTTTTTTTCTGGCTGATGCTGCGTAAGCTTGGTTTCTTGCAAATTTAAAAACAAACTCCTTTCAGTTTTTAAATTTGCTACTGTCTTTGTCTAGTCTAATAAAGGAGGTAGCGTTCTCACATATTTTCTTCAAAATAACAATGTATGGGGTATCCAGTGCCTGAAACATTGCCTTATGCCATATGGAGTGAAATGCGTTTTCAAAATCGACAAATGCCAGGCCTAATTGTGTTTTATATTCATTTGCTTTCTCCATTAGTTACGATATTATGTGAAGGCGATCCCTAGTTGAGAATCCTGTCTTAACGCCATCTTGCTCTTTTCGTTGACTCTCACAAGTATTCTTTCTAATCTTTAGTAATCACCCTTATGAACAAATTTTAAATGTGGAACCAGCTATTTGGTCTGTAATTTCCAATTTCTGATTTATCTCCTTTGTCATGCAGCAAAATTATGATTGCATTATTCTACACAATGTATTTTATGAAGAGTCTTGCCAGTTTCTGTGTAGTGTCTCTTTCTCCCAATTTTAACAACTCTACAGTAACTTCCTCTTCCCCAATTTTCTGATTCTTCTATTTCTTCAATGCATGTTCTACCTCATCAGGAAGGATATCGAGTATGTTGTATGTATGTTTTGTGTTACTAATTTCTGATGCATCTTCCCCACTGCTGGCCTCATTCCCTCGCCCCTTATATAATTCCTCTTAGTCTTCTGCTATTTATTAGTACACCATCGCTATTCTTCAGTTTCAGTATCATTTCTTTCTGTATTAGTGCTCATAAAAGCCCTTTGTTTCCCCTTAATGCTTGTTCTACTTTTCTTGTGTTAAATCTTTTTGTCCTGTCTCTTTCTAATCGCTTTTCATAACTGAGTATACTCATAATTTTTGTCCTTTTCAGTGTTTATCTTGCTCTTCATCTGTTGTCTTCAGTTCATCATGACAAGTGTTTCTTGGCTAATTTTTTTTGGATTTGTTTTTACCTATAGGTTTCTTGGGCTTTGTCACTTTCAGAAAGTTGCAGTGTTCCTCATTGATATTTTGGTACTGAAAAGTCTGCAGAAGCTCAAACTTGTTCTTAAGTTCCACTGTTTTTTCTTCTCCTATTTCAAAGACCGTATTATTTATTTTCTTTTCTTACATCTATATCAAGCGTGCATCTTACCATTCTGTGATCACCTCCACCATTTACCTTGTTCAGGTCAGTAACATTATTAACAACATATCTTCTGTTATTGAGGATGAAGTCGATTTCATTAGCTGTTAATCCATTTGGGTTCTTCCACGTATACTTTCTATTCATTCTTTTCTTGAAAAGTTTTCATTGCTGACATTCCTCGAGATTCTGCAAATTCCACAAGTCTTTCACCAATTACAAAATTTTCTAGTTTCTCTTTCTGCACTGTTTTCTTTCCAACTTTAGCATCGAAGTCCTTCATAATAAGTGTAGCGAGTTTTCTGCTCATCTAGAAGTCTTTCAATTTCAGTGTACATTTCTGCAACCTCTTCATCATCATGGCTCAATGTTGGTGCAAAAACCATTATAACCTTTAGTTTGTACTTCCTAGAAGCCCTAAGAAGCACACTTAACACCCTTGGTGATGTTCTTATTAATTCTAAAATGTTGTTTTTTATATCTTTATGTACCAGAGAGCCAACTCCAACTTCACTCTTTTCACTGTTTTTATTGGTGTACAGCAGAATTCCACTTGATAAACTTAGAAGTGATTAATTTCTTCTTGTTTCAGCCATACCGATATTCCAATTCACATTTTCCAGCTCTAATATCCTATTTTCACCGATGAACGATGTTATATCGTAACAGGCTAAGTTCAGTTTCTGTGCATGGCAGCCTGGTGTACCCAGAGATTCTTACCACCATCTGCTTCCACTCTGTTTCTCTCGCTGCTGTATGAGGGGGAGTGAAAGCCACTGGGGACTGAGGGCCATTTATTTCGTGCTATCATGTGCTGGAGGGTTTTTCCTCTTCACACTGACCAGGCATCTTGAACTAACCACTCTACATGTTTGTTGCTACTAAAGTGACGTAATAGGGCTTACCACCGAGGTGTGCACGAGTAGATTTTAGGGAGGCAGGCCAACCGAACTTTTCTAAAATAGAAAGATATTGGATCCATCCATCCAGTGTTTTGGACTGTGTCTGATAACACACAGAATGCCTGTTCGCTCTAAGCCTCTGTATAGATATTACATAGGATTTTAAAAAAAACTTGTTTTTAGAGTTTTATTCCTCCATACATTGATACATATTTTTCTGTCATCTGTAAAACTATTATTATTATTATTAGAAATTTTTATCATTACTTTAGAAAATATTTACACTGAAAATAAGGGCCCCAGCCAGTTTGGCCGTAGCATTAATGAGGCCCTGAACTGTAACACCACTGCTTCAAACTCGGGTCACAAACCTTTAAAAATCCCCCTCATTGAACAGAACAAGAGTGTTATGAGCAGGAATGAAGCAAAGTTCTTACTCTTCATAACAACCTTAATTCCCTTAAAAACCTTTTGGGATGATAGTTCTGTTTACGGTGTTTAAATTAGTTTAGAATTCCACTTATAATGCCTCTTTCACAAAGGAAATCTGGAACAAAACTGACAGTGTGACATGGAATCACAATAAAAAATAAATCTATAAACAAATATATACTGTAATGTACAGACTGCAGCATTTCACTGGAAATCCTTGAAAAAATATTGTTTTTAAGGAGTAGCTGGATTTGTACCTTTTGGCAGTGGGAAGAGTACAATGCAAGAGATAATGTCAAGTAAAATACAAAGGGTACTAGGAAAGTTTTGCAATATGACGCAACAATGAATCACAGGAAGCTGCTTGTTGCTGCATGTTGAGACATGTTCATACGTGCATAGTAGCCGCCGCGCCAAGTCGATGGGCTCAGTTATTCATTAGTAGTGAGAGTGTAAAGTGCTTGCGATGGCATCGTGGTCACGAAATGAGATAAGGACAGTTTTGCGGTATAATTTTGTGCGTGGTTTAACCATAGACCAGTGCTTAGAAGAAATGACTCTTGCACTAGATGATGATTGTCCACATCGTACATCGATATTCAGGTGGTATAGAGAATTCCAAAGGGGAAATTTCACTCTGGAGGATTCTGAGAGGCCGGGAAGGCCACAAACGTCAGTTACGGAGGAAAACGTTACTGCTGTGAGGAAAATGCTTGACGAAAACAGGCGAGTGACCTACCAACAGATAGAGGATACTTTGGGCCTAAATGCACCAGCAATTCGTTCGATTCTGCAAGATCATTTGCACGTGAAGAAACTTTGTTCTCTCTGGGTGCCGCATCAACTGACTGAAGAGCAGATGACACGACGTGTGACTTGGTGCCGGGAGATGTTAAAAAAGTTTGATAAGGGACAATCTCGGTATGTGAACAACATCGTGACAGGTGACGAGACTTGGCTGTACTATTACGATCTGCCGACCAAGGCTCAAAACAAAGTTTGGGTCTTTGATGATGACGACACACCCGTAATTGTCAGAAAATCCCGATCTGTAAAGAAGAAAATGATAGCTGTATTTTTCAAATCGAGTGGAATTGTGGAACGTGTCGTTTTGGACACGCAGAAGACAGTCACAGCTAAGTGGTATACTGAACAATGCCTGCCTAAAGTCATTGGATCTATGAAGAACCTGCGGCCAAAGTCAAGAATGGACACCTGGTACCTCCATCACAATAATGCTCCAGCTCACCGCGCCAAAGCCTGCACCGAATATTTGACCACGACAGGACTGAAACTTCTCGAGCACCCTCCGTACAGTCCAGACCTTGCTCCCTGCGACTTTGCACTGTTCCCGCATGTGAAAATGAAGCTAAAAGGGAGGCGGTTTTCCAGTGATGAGGACCTTCTACGGGCTTGGGACAACGAGTGTGCTTTACTCCCTAGTGAAACTTGGCAGAACTGGTTTAAAGATTGGTTTCGGAGGATGGAGAGGTGTATTGAATGTAGAGGAAATTACTTTGAAAAAATTAAATAAACAAAGCTGTATTGCAAAACTTTCCTAGTGCCCTTTGTATAATGATTACAAAATTAATTGTAAGGCAAAATATTTGTTTGGAGACAAAAAGTTATTATTACAATAGTTTCTCCGCCCACTGGTAAAATGTGAGTAAGAAAATAAAACTCACCATAAGTAGACATCAAAGGCGGATATTGATGGGATATCAGAGACGTGGTGCCACACTGATATAAGGAATGCAGAAGTGGAATTTTGGGAGTACAACGTGTACAGAAAGGGAGGAGGGATTATGCTGTTAGTTAAGAAACAAAATCTAAGGAAGTGCATCCAGTTGACATAGATGGTCAGTACAATGTTGAGTCAGTTTGGTGTGACATAAGCACTGGGGAAGCAAAAATGAGGGCAGGAGTGTGTTATAGGCCTAACAACTCTGTTGAGTACAACAAACAACTATGCAGAGAAATAGTGGGCCAGTAAATCTGAATATCTTATAATGGGGGAATTTTAACTTTCCAGATGTTGACTGGAAATTGTGGGTTGATCACTTGCATGCTAGCAAGACTTCGTTGTAGATCAACCAGAAGAGTAATTTTCTTGATCTGATTATCAGCAGTGATTATTCATGTATTAAGAATTTACAGATAAAGGAACCACTAGGTGGCAGTGATAACAGTGTACTGATGTGGGATTTACTTAAAGATGTAACTACCATCAGGGGTAAAGGGAAGGGTTTTTGCTTTTGTAAAGGTGACTACTTTTTTTTTTTTTTTTTTTTTTGTAGTTGTTGGCACATCGGCTTCTGTGGCCATAGTGCACCTCCCAAGGTTTTTGCAGTACTTTGATCCAAGCCCGAGGCGGGATTCGAACCCGCGACCTTTGGGTTGCCAGGCAGGCACTTTACCCACCTGGCTAGCCCGGTCGGCTAAAGTTGACTACTAAAGGTGGTCTCAGAGATTTTTTTTAAGTTCTATACAGTGGGACCAACTGATTATGTTACCAACAGCAAATTCTAAATAGGAATCATTCAAGGAAGCTACTAAGCTTTTTGTCCCAACTATGAAATGCTGTTCTAGATTTAAGCCCAAATGGATGTCAGACAACTAATGAGGCTTGTGGCAGAGAATAAAAATGCATGAGATGCATATAAACTATCAGGTGACACAGAAGCCTATGGTAGATATAAGCTAGTCTGTAATCAAGTCACAAAGGAGGTTAGGCAAGCGAAGGCAGATTATAAGAAATTTCTGGCAAAAGATGCTAAGAAAGGCAGGAAAGACTTTATATGAACTCTAGAAGGAAGAGCATGAATCAGATTGGTCCACTTGATATCAATAAGATTTGAGTGTAGATGATCATTCTCAGAGAGCTGCCAAACTAAATAAGTATTTTGCATCTACATTCGTACATGAGTTATTCAAGGAGGAGAGGGCCAGCTGTTTATCAAACTCTAACAGGGAGTTAAATGATTTTGTAATAACTGAGCAAAGTGGAGGAAACACTGTTGAAGTTAAACATAAGAAAGGCACCTAGAGTGGATGGGATCTATCCACTTATATTAAAGGAGATGGCACAGGAAGTAAGCAAAACCTTAGCCATAATTATGAAAACATCCTTGGACTAAGGGGACGTCCCCACAGACTGGAGATGTGCAAATGTATCTCCAATTCACAAAGGGGGGGGGGATCAAAGAGTGACTTGTAATTACAGACATGTTAGTTTGACTTCTGTTCCAATGAATATAATGGAGTCACTGGTTGCAGGATCATCTAGACATGACAGCAGTAATAATTCAGACACAGCATGGGTTTTTTTTTTTTTTAAGGGAAAGTCTTGTCTGACCAATTTGATTGGATACTATGATGTGGTCACAAATGAACTGGATGCTAAAAAAAAAAAAAAAAAAAAATTTATATCATATACTTGGATTTCAGGAAAGCTTTTGAAACTGTTGCATATGGAAGACCACTGTACAAATTGGAGCAGTGTGGCATTAAGGGTAAGTAACTACAATGAATAAAAGGATGGTTGAGTGGGAGAAGACAAAATCGTAATCAATGGATACTGATCTTCGTGGACTAATGTTATTAGTGGTGCTCTCAGGGTTCGGTGTTGGGCCCATTATTGTTTTGTATATTTATCAATGATATTGATGTAGGTATATCAAGGTTAATGTCAAAGTTTGCAGATGACAAACTTTCATCGGTCGGGAGGGTTGTTAATAACAGTAATGACAGAATGCTGCTGCAACAGGATCTAGAAAAGTTGGGCAGATGGGTTGAGGAGTGGCAACTGAAGTTTAACATTGACAAATGCAAAGTACTACATATGGGTAGCAGTAACCCCAGAGAAATGTATCAACTGGGTGGTGTTACCCTCAGGGTAGTGGAGAATGAAAGAGATCTGGGGGTAATTGTGCAGTCAGATATGAAGTTTTCTGAGCAGTGATGACAGGCTGCCAGAGGAGCTCCTGAGGTCTTGTCAACGATACACATGAATTTTACGAGTAGGGATAAAGAGGTGGTTAACCCCTTGTATAAGGAAATGGTGAGGCTACACCTTGAGTACTGCATACAGGTCTGGTCTGGAAGCCTCATTTTAGGAAGGATGTACGGTTGTTAGAACAAGTACAGAAGGGTCACAAGACTGGTGAGGGGAACAAAGGGGTGCTATTACAAAGAAAGCGATCTGATTGAGGTGTATAAGGCCCTGAATGGATGGAGCAGTTTCAATGCTGATGGGATTCTTCCTCTTGCTCAGATTACAATGCTGAGGAGGCATAAACTGAAACTGACGAAAGACAGTCACAGAATAGATGTGCAGAAATTTGCCTTTAGGCAGTGGGTAGTTGATTGCTGGAACAATCTTCAAACTGTTGTTTTGGAAGTTGATAGCTTAAATAAACTCAAGGCAGAACTAGACAAACATTTGGAACAAATGGATGGGTGAAATGGTAAGCGTTTTTTTTTTTTTTTTTTTTACTGATGCTGTATAAGCTTGGTTTCTTGCATCACATGCCTCTACTAATGCTAAAAAATATATATTTCAGATGGATAGCATTTAGGAAATATAGTCACATACTGAGGAGAAATATCCCAATTTGTCTGAAACGTAAAATAATGAACCAATGTATACTCTCCACCATGATTTAGGGAAGGGAAACTTGGGCACTTAGCAAAGGAATGAAAGAGAAGCAAAAACTACACAGTAAAGAATGGAGCAATTACATTAGTAGTAGTAGGAGAGGCATGTGATGCAAGAAAGCAAGCTATGTAGCATCAGCCAAAAAAAAAACAAAAAAAAAATTTCACACATTAATTCCCTGTACAAGTTTGTCCAGTTCCTCTTCGAATTTATTTAAGCTATCAACTTCCACAACGACAGATGGAAGTTTGTTCCAGCAATAAATTACCTGCTGGCTAAAGGAAAATTTCCACACATCTATTCTACAACTGTCTTTTCTCAATTTGAATTTGCCCCTTCAGGTTCGTAAACTGAGCAACAGGAAGAATCCCACCAGAATTCAGACTGCTCAACCCATTCAAGGCATTATATACCTCAAGCAGATCACCTCACAGGTTCTTAGTTTCCAGACGATTTACAGAACTTAAGCCTATCTTGGTAAAAGGACCCTTTTGTTCCCCTAACCAATCTGGTTGCCCTTCTCTGTACTCACTCAAGCAACTCTACATCCTTCCTAAGATGAGGCTTCCAGACCTGTATGGAATATAAGGCAATGGCCAGGACCATTGCCTTATACAAAGGAATAATCTTCTCCTTTACCTACTAGCAAAATTCATGTATATCACTGACAAGCTCTAGCATGACCTGCTCTGGCAGCCTCTCTGCACTGTTTAGAAATCTTCATATCTGACTGCACAATTACTCCCAGGTCTTTTTCATTTTCTACCACCCTAAGCGTATTACCACACAGTTGGTACGTTTCTCTGGGGTTACTTCTTCCCATATGGAGTACTTTGCATTTGTTAATGTTAAACTTCAGTTGGCACTTCTTAGCCCATCTGCCCAACTGTTCTAGGTCCTGTTGCTGTGGCATACTGCCATTACTGTCATTAACAACCTTGCAAACCTTAGTATCATCTGCAAACTTGGACATTGAGCCTGATATACCTTCATTAATATCATTGATCAATATACAAAAGAACAGTGGGCCCAATACCAAATCCTGGGGGACTCCATTATTAACATTGGTCCACGAAGAGCAATGCCCACTGATTACCACTCTGTCTTCTCCCACTTAAATACCCTTTTATCCATTGTAGCTTGCTCTTAATACCATTAGGAATTAGACTGTTGAATAAGAGAAACACATGGATTAATTAGTAAACACAAAAAAAAGACATTCTTATCAAAACTAAAGAATTGAAATGGACTTGGGCAGGACACATAGCTCAAAGGCATGACAGATGGACTAAGAAAATAACAGAGTGATACCCAAGAGGAGCTAAAAGAAAATCTGGAAGACAATGGAGATGGGCAGATGAAATTCCAGAGTTCGTGGATAGTAAATGGATGGTATTGCATACAACAGGAGGAACTGGAAAGTTGCTGGAGACGCCATCATCCTGCAGTGGATTGAAAATGGCTGGTGATGATTATGAATATTTCCAATAAAGAAAGGTTCAGACATGACGAACCACAAACCTTCTGTTTTTTCTGTATATGATAACTTGTAACTGTTACCAAGTTGGTTGCCCGGTAATTTCTTACATAACCCGTATTGTGTCTGTAAATTGCGTGTGTTCTCTGGTAGTTTTTCCTGTTTTTGCCAGATACAAAAACCTCAATTTCTGGGATAAAAAAAATCCTTGCTATCTACACCTGAAACCAAACTAATTTGGCACTAAACAAATTAGTTTGGTCACTGTGCAGTTCTTTATAAACATTTTGTCAAATATTTATAAAGAACTGCACAATGTTAACACTGAAAGTTTTCAGACAATAATATTAATAACACACGCAGAACTAGTTATACACCTTACTGAACAGGATGCTCCCATCACTCTTGATTTCCCTGAAAAGCATTCTTCCTAACATTAGGATACACTGTGGATACTGTTTACACTGCTGACCACAGGTGAGTTGAAACACAAGAAAATTTACAATCTTACTTTCAACCCTATGGCCAAGGAGAATGATGTAACTTGGTATTTTATCAATTGCAAATGACACTGGAAAGCCTTAATGGCTTTATATAAGGTTTTGAGAAACCATTTTTCAGTATGTAAGGAGAAAGAGTTGCTTCTCATTGTAGAAAAATGTAGCTAACATAAAACAATTACTTATAACAATTCTTCAATATTGGTGCAAAGTTCAATTTCTTTGTCAGCATATTTTAGGTACTGGTAAAATTAAATACCTTACTGGAAACTTGTTTCTTGCTATTATATGATATAAATGCATAATTCATATTCCAGAAGACTTAGATTTTGGGATAGATGCTTTCCTAGAAACTGTTGTGCTGTGGAAAAATAGAATACAATGTAAGAGTGAAAGCTGATTAGGAAAGTTATTTTTTTAGAAAAAGTCTAGTATAAAATTATGCAGGAGTACCCATAGTTTAAGTCACAATTCACAAAATAACCTCAAGACTGCATTAACTGGGTTAAATTGGAGGTTCCCAAAGTGTGGTGCCCGACCTGGGTGGTGGTGCATGCTGTTTGCATGAAACACTTTTTTAACAGAATGTTTTTTTTTTAAATCCTTTAGTTTGTTGATGTAAAGTTAAATGTATTGAAGCAAATATTAATTTGCAAATTTATAAAAGTATGTATACTCAGATAAATTTTATGTCAAATCTGGCTATTTCCACTTGTTCTTGAAAGTGGTGTGAAATTTATGAATTTTTTTTGTGGGGGGGGGGATTGCATGGCATAAAAGTTCGGTAACTTCTGAGTTCAAACGTTTTGAGCAGCTCAATCCTATTGATGTGGCTCTCAGAACATGGTTTTAATTAAAACCAGTGTCAGTGCACCATTTCAGCATATTTTTTTTTTTTTTTTTATGAAAACCCCAAACACGAAAGGTATCAAAACCTATAGTACTTAGTACCGAGCATGGGTTGAAGGAGAAGTATGGGGGGAGAGGGATGCCGGAAACTTTGCTCTAGAGACTAAACATGGGTTTCACCACTTCAAGCCTCCAATAAGCAAAGTGGTGGTATTTCACCGGTTGATGAAAGTCATCTACCACCTGAATTTTTTGTTGTAAATTGCAGAATAATTCAATGGTTGGTCTGCATGTTGTTTATTATTAAAATTTTCAGCTGCGAGAAGAAATTCTCCACCTAAACTCACTATAGTTAGTGAGTTTAGGTGATGTATAAGCTTGCTTGCTTCATTTTCTGCCTCCCTTTATAGCTGAACAAATCCCATCCACCCAGGTGCCTTTCTTACATTTAATTTCAACAATTTTTCCTTCGCTTTCCTTTCAGTTATTACAAAATCATTAAGTTCCATGTTAGACTTTAATAAACTTATGGTCTCCACTTCCCTACAGAATTTGTCATGTGTGAATGTAGATGCAAAATACTCATTCAGTTTGACAGCTACATGAGCAGGATCATCAACAGTCGAACCATCAATATCAAGTGGACCAAACTGATTCATTCCCTTCCTTCTAGAGTTTACATAAGCAAAGTGTTTGCTGTTTTTTTTTGCATCCTTTTCCAAAGATTTCTTGTAATCTGCCTTCGCTTGCCTAACCTCCTTTGTGACTTGATTACAGATTGGTAATATCCACCATAGGCTTCTGTTTCCTAATAATTTATATGCATCCCATGTATTTTTCTTCTCTGCCATGAGTCTAATTAGTTCATCTAACATCCATTTAGGCCTAAACCTTGAACAGTATCTATTAGTAGGTATGAAAAGCCTAGTTGCTTCCCAGATTAATTCCTTGAATGACTCCCATTTAGAATTTGCTTTTGGTAACATCGTCAATTGCTCCCACTGCACAGAATTTAAAAACTGTGTGAGATCATCATAGTCACCTTTACAAAAGGATTGAATAGTACAGTATCAACCACTTTGTAGATGGTGTCAAAATTACTCTTTGCATCCACTTCCTTTGTGAAAACTCACAGTAGCTAATCAGATTTTTGAGGCATGACCTCCCTTTATCGAACCCATCTGTGACTGCCTTATGACTCCATTCCTACGAACCCAGCAGCAGCAGCATTCTGTCTCCGAGAGGACCAATAGAAAAATATTTCATCATTATGTGATTCACTAGTTGGAGATTAGTAGTTGATTCGTTTTCTACCTTCCAAATAGTCTTTAGTAGTGTACATGCTGCTTTTTTTTTTATTTTTTTTTTATCCGTTTATATTGCTTTTTGCATTGTGAAAGTTGAGTGGCCCTAAGAGTAGATTATACTGTTTTTGTTACTCCAATACACCCAACAAACTACAGTTTGCTGGGTAGTGAAACACTGCTTTTCATCACAATAGCATGTTTTTCACTATAGTTTATCAAAGTTCACCACTCACTTAATGAGAACTATCATGGAAAACAACAGAAATTCCAATAGTTTGTGGCCATGAACAGTAAATCAGCAAAACCCCAGTATATTTACATTCTAGGATGGCATCACAAAAATATCCTACTACCAAAAAAAGCCAGAATGTTACTGACAGGTAGTGTGCATCACAACAGTAAAAGTGATGCTTCAACATAAGGGGAGGCCTGACACATATGGAGGAGTTGTGTGCTATTCAGATAAGCTGGAATACTATAAGCTGGTCCATGGTGATTTTTTCCCCCCCTAATGAATTTAGAAGGCATCAATTTACAAGCGACCTGCAAGTGATAATATGCAAAGAGGCCTCTCATAAAAAAATAAATGATCAAGATAAAAGATGGACACACAAAGTGACATATTGCAACTGTTTTTCTATTTAAGGCATGCAGAATTTATGTAGTGAATAGCAAAAGAGCCTTGGAAAATGGATATGATTTCATGTTACTATTAATTTTTATGATATTCATCACATATACAGGGTGGCCACTGAAAGACTGAATGATATAAAACAAAAATAACTTTTACAAACTCGTTTTTTAATTTTTTATTATTTTATTTGGAAATATAGTTAATGGATTTTTTTTAGTATTATGTGTGAAAAACAACATTCCTCAAATGACCACCATTTTCCTGCTCACAAATACAGGCTCTTTCCACAGCATTTTCCATGACCGTACGCAAGGTTTCAGGTCGTAAACATTGGATTTCGGCTCGAATGTTCCTTAAGTTCTTGAACTGTTCGAGGTTTATTTACGTAAACCCGTTCTTTCAAGTAGCCCCACAAAAAGAAGTCTGGAGCCATCAAATCAGGTGAATGCGGAGGCCAAACAAATTCAGCATTTTTTGAAATTATTCGTTCACCGAAAATTTCTTGCAGGAGGTCCATCGTCGCCCTGGTAATGTGCGCAGTAGCTCCATCCTGTTGGAACCATACCTCCTGATTATCTTCGACCACAGGGCGTAAAAAATTTAAGCATTGTCCTATACAGGGCCCCGTTGATTCTTTCTGGCTGACATTTCTCATTTTCAAAGAAATAGGGGCTGATAATGCTTTCAGCCATAACACCACACCAAACAGTGCATTTTTGGGGATGGAATTGATGCTAATGTAATTCCCTGGGATTCTCAGTACCCCAAAATCTGCTGTTTGGTTTGTTGATGTATCCGTTTAAATGAAAATGGGCCTCATCACTCATTATCAAGTTGTTCAAAAAGTTGTTGTTATCTCTGGCTAGGTGTTGAAATCGAATGGAGTACTGCAGGCGCTGCTGAGTATCTTGGGGTAGTAAAGCTTGGACCATTTGGATCTTGTATGGAAACATTTTTAAATCCAGTTTCAGAATCTTTTGAAGTGATGTTCTGGAAATGCCTAGTTGAGCAGAGCAACGGCGGATAGAGGCAGATGGATCCTCAAGGACACTCTGCTGTACAGCTTCCACTGCTGCATCAGTGAGCACAGTGCACTTAGGACCTCTTCCTGGAAGATCGCCGACTGATCCAGATCTTTCAAACCGGGCAATTAGGTTCCGAATCATGTTATTGCTAGGAGATACACTTACTTTAAAATGTTGCTGGTATTTTCTCTGAGTTTCAATAATTGATCTTTCACTGGAATAGAAAAACCCAATGAGTTTTACTCATTGCTGGACATCATACGTAGCCATTTTAATCTCCAAGGGATCCTCTATAACCTGTAAAGAAAGAAAATAAAAAAGATTGAAAATGAATAAGTTATGACTTTTTCAAACCTTTCAGTCTTTCAGTGGCCACCCTGTACAAGCAAATTACTAAAAAATTGATACAATTTTTTTCATTGAAATAAGTTGATTTCAAAGCTTTTTATAAATATTGGTTTGTTGTTCTGGAGCAATGACAAAGTTACATGCAATTAATACCTCTACAAACTTAAATTCGGCAAAGATCAATTGTCATGTTTTTATGCTATCAACATTTTCCTGGAAATTTATTTATAGTTAATAAACTTTATTTCACTTAAACTAATGAGTAATTTTAGCCACAAAAAAAAAAAAAAAACATTTGCAAAATGTTTAATTATTATTATTAAAAAAATTGTATAACTGAAATCAATAAATATTGGGATCTACTGGTAAAACAAGCAATAGTAAAATAAAAGCACAATTCCAAAAACTAAATACTTTTTTCAAATATTACAGTTAAAATCTTGGGCACATGAGGGACCAATATTACTCATGTTGTAAAGGGGGACACAGTACTACTGATAGGTTAAGATGATCTTGCATTACTTTTTCACTAATGATTCTATTATTTTTCTCTAACACAGAGGTTAAACTGATAGGTTTATAGTTACCCTTTCAACCATCCTAGAGAATAGGAGTATAATTGCACATCTAAAATCTAAAGGTACTTCTCCATGAATCTAAAGATGCTCTCATTATTATTGCCAAAGGGTTAGCTACTTGGCTTCCAGTTTTGCAGCTTCTCTTAATATAAGTGGATAGATTCCATCAGTCCCAGGCATTTTGCTCACTTTTAATTTATAAAATCAATTAACTCTAAATCAGTATTCAATAGACTCCTGCTAACCTCATCTCTAAAAGCTTTTTCTGTGTGAATATAAACTCCACAAATATTTATTCAGTTTAACAGCAATCTGTAAAGGACCATTAATAGTCATATACTATTCATATCTAGGGGATAAACATGATTAATCCCTTTCCTTCTCGTGATAAAATATAAAAAGTATTATTTGCTGTTTTAATTTTTATACCCTTAGCCAAGGGCTTTTCATAATCTGCCTTAGCCTGCCTAAACCTTTGAGTAATTTGATTAAACAATACAGCAATACCCTGCATAGCACTGATAATTGGTACCGAAACTGTTCCATGTTATGTGAAACCGTACTGATTGAGGTATAATTATAATGGGTTTTGTCTATAAACAAATTATAGTAAACCTATAAACAATTTGCACTTGATAGCCAATTAAAAGGATTTGAGATAAAAAATATTGCAAAAATTTTATTAATGAAAAGGTAACAACATGAGAGATGAGAAAAAAAAGCTTTGTTTATTTAGGTATTTCAATAATTAAAAGTCTGGTGAAGTCGTCTCTTCTTTTTCTTGGCATACAAGTCTTTGTGGCATCGAATTCCATCTTGTAAATTTTGCTGTATCTTAATGCTGCATTCAACATCCAGATCTCCATTCATAATCACCCCAGGGGCTCACATCTGGTAAGTATGGGCTTGGCACACGCAGGGTCCTGAGCTGGATATCATCATTTCTCTCTCTCTTTCTCTCTCTCTCGGTAACTCGGGAATGTTTTTGGCTGGTGCAGCATAAGCCTCAGGCTTCCTTGCACTATATGGCTACATAATAATCACCGTGCAGACCATGTCAACCCCACAAAAAACTTTCTCCAATTCTTCGGTTGAAAATTCTTTGGTTCCACTTTAGAATTGTTTTCCTCTTCTTCATATGCAGTTTGCTTATCAATTTCAAGGATAGTTGCATCATCTAAGTCATTTGCATGCAAGTCAGTGCAGTCACATACATTGGCAATGTCCACAGTTTCAAATCACAAGTCTCTTCCAATCTTCACAACGTCTTCGTAATTGTCTGAATTTGCGATTCAAAACCAGCAAAATCATTTGCCAAATGGGAAAAAACATGCTGCCAAACAGAACGCATGTTGGTGGCAGTGATTTCTAGTCAAGATGCAAATATAGTTTTGATCATATCCCTCTAAGGGTAAAAAATAAATTGTGAAATGAAAAGCTTGAAAAGCTATCACAATCTCTTCAGGATGGAATTAAGAATACTGAAAACAGTTGTACGTTGCTGCTGACTGCCACATGTGCAATAGAGACAATAGAGTTGGCACCGCAGCATATATTTATGCATAGCTAGGCTATGACAATGCAGCATATATGTAGAGTAAGTGTCTAGGCTATTGAATGAGTTTTAATATGAACAGTAAATTTGACTTAAACTTAATTGAAAACCGTGTTATAGTGAAACCCATGCTGTTTGAAGCCGTGCTAAGTGAGGTATTACTGTAATTTGTAGTTACTGTAAGACTCTATATCCCTTGCCAATTTATAATCATCCCATGTATGTATTTTTCTTCTACTTTGCTTATCAGTTCACCTGACATCCATTTTAGGCTAAATCTTGAACAATAACTTTAAACTGGTATAAAACACTTAGCAGTCTCTAAGGTTACCTAAACTAAATACTTCCCATTTGGCATTTGTTTTTTAATGACATCAGTTGGCTTCACTGAAAGGAGTTTAAAAAACCACAAGTGCTAATGCGGAAAGTTAAAATCCCCATGATAGAACATTCTGATTTACTGGTACACTCTATTTGACTGTATATTTGTTCATTATACTCATCATAAATATTTTGTCTGTAACAGACACTAACTCTCATTTTTGTTTTTTTAGTGTTTGTCACACCAGACTGACTCAATATTACACTGGCAATCTGAGTCTACTGGTTGTAATGCTTTGAGTCTATATGCTTCACAACTAAAAGCATCAATGTCTCTTAGTGCTTATCAATGAAAGGGCTACACAAAATTTAAGATGCTCTCTTTTTCGACTCCCAACTTATGACATTTTCTAAAATACCAAATCATAATATCCAACCAAGTTTTCAATGTTGTTTTTGTCATTAGTTCTAGCATTTATAACAATCTTTGTGCCCTTGGGAGACTATTTGTAATAACTTGTACTCTTGCTCTAGGTGGATAGTCTGGCTGCAATCAACTCACTCTTTTTATACACTAAAGCAGGGGTTCTCAACCAGTTTTACTAATGGACAACTTAAAAAAAAATTGGAAAATTATTGAACCACCACAATAATAAATCATGTGAGTGTTTTTATATAATAGTAATTAATTTACTTTTTTCCCTTATGGATCCATGTACCATCTGGCACCATTAGGTGTACCACAGGTTGAGAATCTATGCACTAAAGAATAGGCTGAAATTCAGGAAACACTTATTTAAATACTACTGCACATAAAATAGTTCACAAGAAAATAAATCTTAAGTTAGAGGAGGTTAACCATCAACTCAACACATCAGCAACAAAAAAAAACATAAATAAAATAAAATAATAAATAAACTTAACGTTCATATTGACGTCACTTTAAAGTGGTATTAATGTGAATTTTAGAAATTCCTTCAACACAGATTTTATGAGGGAATTACTAATCAATATGCATCACTAACCATGTTAAAATCAGAGAAGTATGGTCTTTAAAAAAAAAAAAAAAAAAAAGCCAGGTGCCTACTTGAGTAATTTAATTTGAGATCAACTTTAATTTTTTTTAAAATTAAAAGGTTAAAATAAGCTATTTAAAAATACTAAAATAGTGAAGAATGCACAATCTCCTCTAATGCAAATTATTCTCTTCATTTTTTCATATATTGCAAATGTACAAAATATATCAACACCCGCTCGTGGCAATACTTTTTTATGTCCACCAAGATATACATTGTTACTGGCCCACAATTTACAAATTTAAGATTATGTAAATCTTAGTATCTATTTATTGCTAATAGTCTAAAAATATTTTTACATTACAATTTTTAGATTCTATTAGTAATAAACAAAGTCTAAAAACTTTATACAGGTGATTATACAACTAAATGTTGGGGGGGGGGGCTTGGGTAGCACAATTTCATTAGGTGCCTTTTTTTTTTTAAAGTATTCAGATGAAAAACTGTGCAATATGTCATTCAAATACTGTATTGTATTACTTTTACAGTTTTTGCATAACTTTTTTTTTTCCTGTACTCTTGAAAAAATTAGTTGATATGCATGATGCACAAATTTGAACTATTTCAGTATATTTGTTTGGTATTTACTACTACAGATCAATTATTTTAACCTGTCAGTTTCCTAATATAAAAAGCTTTTTTTTTTTTTTTTTTTATTACCACCCCATACAACACACCTAACACTTACTATTGTGATTTATTTTTGGATCATAAGCTAAAAGGAAATAGGCATAACTCACATTGGCATGTGTTCAAACTGGCAGCCATTTTGGAACAACTCTTCCCACAATTGCAGTCTTTCCATAACATTTTGAAAGATAGAAATACTTAAGTCTACTGAAAATTAGCATTAGCATTAGTAGAGGCATATGATGCAAGAAAGCAAGCTTATTCATCTTCAGCCAAAAAAAAAACAAAAAAACACACCACTCCCGTTCGAAATACCTGTCCAGTTGAGCCTTAAATTTGTTTAGGCTATCAACTTCAACAACAAGTGATGGAAGTCGGTTCCACCAACCAACCACCCGCTGGCCAAAGGCAAATTTCCACACATCTATCTGACATCCTTCCTTCCTCAATTTGAATTTATGCCCTCTGAGGTGATTATTCTGAGCAAGAGGAAGAATCCCATTGGCATTGAGCATGCTCAAACCATTCAAAGCCTTATACACCTCTATCAGATCATCTCGCCGGTGCCTAGTCCCCAGACTCTGTAATTTGCAAAACTTAAGCCTTTCTTCGTAAGAGCAACCCTTTGTTCCATTCACTAATCTTGTTGCCCTTCTCTGTACCTGTTCCAGCAGCTCTACATCCTTCTTGAAATGAGGCCTCCAGACCTGTATACAGTACTCAAGATGTGGCCTAACCATTGCCTTATACAAGGGAATAATCACCTCCTTATCCCTGCTAGAAAAATTCCTGTATATCATTGACAAGACACCATGAGCTACTCTTGCAGCTCATCTTCACTGCTCAGAGAACTTCATATCTGCCTGCACAATTACCCCCAGTCCTTTTCATTCTCCACCACTGTCAGTGTAGTACCGCAGAGTTGATACGTTGCTGATTCACATTCTGTGAAAACTATATTTTAAAGATAGATTTTATCATGCTAAGTAATTCTACTGTTACCACTGTATGTTAAAGATCAATTTTATTGTGATAAGCACCAGGGAAATGGTCTTGATGTTTAGTATGGTAGAATCTATCTTTGATACAAAAAGTGTATCAGATGAATGCAGTCGCCATTGAATAGCACTATAGAAACTGATCCATCATCCAGAGAATGTTTCATTCAAAAACTTGGCATGATATTAGCAGAAAAATGTGATATTTATTTTTTAAAACATATTTAGGTAGTGGTCATGTCAGCAAAAGAGGTTCAACACCCAGCCCACACAGCATACAATTATTTCCAGCACAATGAAGTATTTTAATATTACTATATGTGGATTTGCTAAGGGCATAATAAATAAAATTATGACTATACACTTGCCTATTTACTTATTTTAATGTGGTCTTATCATACAACAGACATTGATCAGTCAGTCATTCACTGCATTTTTCTTTGAATTTTAAAATAAACCAATTTATTAGTTATTAGAGAAAATTAACTACAGTGGCACAAATCAATGCCAACTTCAATGAGGGAGGCGCCAGAAACATTGCCACCGGGACCATCAGGTGATCATTAGCCTCAATAGGTTACGGGAGCTGCCAACCCACCAGAGTCCCATTGCTAACACCACGACAAAGGACTCTACGCCTCAACTGGGCGAAAGAACATCGGTCTGGACCATGGATGATTGGAGACTGGTGTCCTGGACCGATGAGTCCCATTTCCAGTTATTTTGAGAGGACGGGTGGGTGCATATCTGGCAGAAACCGCTGTTTGTTTGTTTGGTTTTTAGGAGCATTAGCAACTAAGGCCATATTACTTCGGGATATGCGGTGGTCATTCTCTGACCTTTCCGCATCCTCCGTATTTGGTAGTGACGGGCTCGAACTCCGGTCTAATCAAGAAGCGTGTGCTACGCACTGCCGCTCCTTCCCACCTGGCTACAGAGGCGCCTGCAGAAACCACACAAAGCTATGTACCCATCATGTCAACCAAGGAACTGTTCAGGCAGGTGGATGTGTTCAACTGGCACATATTGGGACCTCTGGTATGTCTAGACACATCTCTGAATAGTCCAGGTTATGTGTCCATCCTTGCACACCATCTGCATCCCTTTATGGCCATCATGCACCCACAGGGCAATGAGCTCTTCCAGCAGGACAATGCGCCTCTCCGCAGAGTCTTAGTGACTAGAACATGGTTTGAAGAGTATTTTGCAGATTTTACCACCATGGAATGGCCTCCCCATTCACAGACATGAATCCTGTAGAGCATCTTTGGGATGCTGTGGAAAGGTCCATTCCAGCTTTGGATCCTCCACTCAGGAATGCAACAGAATTATGAACAGTGGTGCAGTAAGCATGGATGGAAATACCTGTGGAACGCTTTTGCAAACTGGTAGACTCAATGCCTCACTGTGTGACTGCCCTTATCTGGGCAAAAGGTGGTGCTACTCATTACTAGGTAGTTATCTCATGATTTCTGTCCATTCAGTGTACAAGTGAATACACACGGTGAGGACCAGTTTCTCTGCAGGTGGACTTCTGAAAATAAGGGTATATTAATTTTAAGGTGCTTTAATAACTTTACAAGTTCTTTTACGTGGGGGGAAATTCTTCCTGGTATTTTTGGGAAGGGGGACATGCCAGCCAAACTTATCCCATATAGATGGAGCCTATGAGTATTCAAGGAGAGTTTAAACATTGAATCCAGTGAGTTAATCTGAAGCATTTCTTCAGTGGCACCTAATTTAGATTTTCTATCATTGTGGTGCACGAAATGACTTGTGGAGGCCAGATTTTAGATTTTGCTTATGTTAACAAGTTCCGCAATTCTATTAACACGAGAGGAAGTCTCCTCATGTAAGAGGGTATTGCAGCTGAACAGATTTTTAAGTTTCATATGTTATGGAAGGAAGAATATAAACTTTTATGTAGCAAAGAATTACACAGTTGGAGACATTAGTTAAACAACAGGTCTGTAATTACTAGTGTCACCCTTTGATTCCCTTTGTGAATTAGCAATACAATTTGCACATCTCCAGTTCACGGGGACCTCCCTTGAATCTAAGGAAGCTCTCATAATCATGGCTTGTTAAGGTCTTGTACTAATGTTGGATGGTAAATCTTCAATTTTGAAAGCTACCTTTGTGAGAAATTCCTAGTTCCAGAGAGGGCATTGTATATATGACTTTCATTAGCATTAGTAGAGGCATATGATGCAAGAAAGCAAGCTTATTCAGCATCAGCCAAAAAAAAAAAAAAAAAAGCACAACCACTACTCCCATTTCACCCCTCCGTTCGTTCAAAATACCTGTCCAGCTGAGCCTTAAATTTGTTTAGGCTATCAACTTCAACAACAAGTGATGGAAGTCTATTCCACAAACCAACTGCCCGCTAGCTAAAGGCAAATTTCCTCACATCTATCCGACATCCGTCCTTCCTCAATTTGAATTTATGTCCTCTCAGGTGATTATTCTGAGCAAGAGGAAGAATCCCATCGGCATTGAGCATGCTCAAGCCACTCAAAGCCTTATACACCTCTATCAGATCACCTCGCCAATGCCTAGTCTCCAGACTGTAATTTGCAAAACTTAAGCCTTTCTTTGTAAGAGCAACCCTTTGTTCCATTCACTAATCTTGTTGCCCTTCTCTACATCCTTCTTGAAATGAGGCCTCTAGACCTGTATACAGCTCTAGGTGTGGCCTGACCAATGCCTTATACAAGGGAATAATCACATCCCTATCCCTGCTAGAAATATTCCTGTATATCATTGACAAGACACCATGAGCTACTCTTGCAGCTCGTCTGCACTGCTCAGAGAACTTCATATCTGCCTGCACAATTATCCCCAGGTCCTTTTCATACTCTGTCTCTTTCTACTACTGTCAGCATAGTACCACACAGTTGATACATTACACTGGGGTTACTGCTTCCCATATGTAGTACTTTACATTTGTCAATGTTAAACTTCATTTGCCACCTCTCTGCCCATCTGCTCAACCTTTCCAGATCCTGTTACAGCAGCATAGCATCAGTAGTGTCCTTAACAACCCTGCCAACCTTTGTATCGTCTGCAAACTTGGACATTAAGCTTGATATACCATCATCTATATCATTTATAAATACAGAAAACAACATTGGACCCAACACTGAACCCTGAGGAACTCCACTAATAACATCATACCATGTTGAGCAGTGTCCATTAATTACCACTCTCTGTCTTCTGCCACTCAACCATCCCTTTATCCATAGCAGCAATTTGCCTCCAATGCCACACTGCTCCAATTTGTGCAGCAGTCTTCCATGCGCAACAGTATCAAAAGCCTTTCTAAGATCCAATATATAATATCAAAGTTATTCCCTGCATCCAGTTCTTTTGTGACTACATCATAGTATCCAATCAAATTGGTCAGACAAGACCTGCCCTTAACAAAACCATGCTGTGTCTGAGCTATAACTGAATTCTTGTCCAGATGATCCTGCAGTGCTTCTTTAACCAGTGCCTCCATTAATTTTCCTGGAACCGAAGTTAAACTAACAGTTCTATAATTACTTGTGTCAACCTCTGATCCTCCTTTGTGAATTGGGGTTACATTTGCATCTCCAGTCTATGGGTACCTCCCCTGAGTCCAAAGAAGCTCTCATAATTATGGCTAGGGGTTTGCTTACTTCCTTTAATATAACTGGATAGATCCCATCCACCCCAGGTGCCTTTTTTATGTTTATCCTCAACAATTTCTCCTCCACTTTCCTCTCAGTTATTATAAAATCATCTAGCTCACTGCCAATGTTTACTTCACCTACGACATTCCCCTTCCTGAATAACTCCTCATGTGTGAATGTAGATGCAAAATACTTGTTTAGACTGTTAGCCACCTGAGCAGGATCCTCAACTGTTGAACCATAAGAAATGCCTTTCTAGGCATTTTCTCTAAGCTTTCCTTTATTTTTCTCTTTATAATTCTCATGATTGTACCTAACGTACAATCATGAGAATCATTACTGAAGTTTATATGTAGATAACATTAAATAATACTCAAAATGATAACACAAAGTAAACTTGCATCAAGATTCTACACAAATTTTTCTGATTTCCTGTGATAGTGGACATTTTTACAATCCAAATAACAAATAAGCTACGTCCATATTTTGTAGCTATGATTAGATATTTTGACAACATTCAAATGCTTTTGTTTTATGAGCCTTGTTATTATAATAGCTCAAGTAAATTTTAGTCTTTGTTGCTCATGCCCTCAATTTAACAAAGATACTCAATGGCATTTGTGAGACACCCCCCTTTTTTTATTATAAAAAATAAATTTTTAGTCTTAAGTTCTAGTTTATTAACTTTAGCTTTAATAATTTTTAGTTTTTTTTTTTTTTTTTTTTTGGTGGCGCATAGGCTTCTGTGGCCATAATGCACCTTCCAAAGTTTTTGCAGTACTTTGATCCAAGCCCGAGGCGGGAATCGAACCCACGACCTTTGGGTTACCAGGCAGGCACTTTACCCACCCGGCTAGCCTGGTCGGCATAATTTTTAGTGAACTGAAAACAGTGACTATTAATTATGATTTGCCAAACTCAAAAAATAAATGAAAGAAACCAATAATAATAAAAGTTGTCTTTGCATTTTTTTTTAATTTAAAGTCACTCTTCTCTCATACCGAATACATATGCTTGCATGTTGTGTGGCCAGATAGCCTGCATTATCAATACTGGCATAGGTAAAGAAACCTACTGCACACAGTTACTGACATATAATGTACACTATAGTAGGATATAATCCAACCATGAGGCATAAGAATAATGTTTTCTGGTGATTACATGCAGACTTGGAAATGGTAACTCTATTTATAACCTTAAAAAGTGGCAAGAAATAATTTAAAGCTGTTCACTTTTTGATGTCACCTTTATTTTCAACCTATTATGAACACAACTATGAAAAATCTATTTTTATATTAAAAACATATTCTTGATTATTTTTTAAAATAAGATCTGAAGATTCACTTAACAGGTAAAGGGCAATATTGGGAAAGATTCTGCAATTCTGCCCAGACACAACAGGGAGGAGTATATGCTGAGAGCCTTGTCAATGAATTCAGCCCTGGAGAGATGGTTCAAGGTTCAATTTTTCTCAGCATAGTCTGCTTGTTAACAGGTAGGGACTGTTTTTACAGGGAGAAGATACACTTGAATACAAGGGGTGCAAGAATATTTGCTGATGCTATCAAGGCAGTGATAGACGAGTTCGAAAACTGCTAGCTTAGGGGGATACACAGAGCTAATAGTTTAACTAAAGCTGCAGACAAAGTAATTCTTACACTGCTACTATTGGAATATACAATAGCATGGAAAGAAAGGCGTCTGGGACTTCAGGCCCTGCTGTGGGTCATCATGGAACAAATAAATACATGGGAGGCTGTGTTGGGGTAACTAAGAGTACAAACATGTGTAATGCCAGAACCATTATAAATACACTTGATGAATTTGAAGTATTTATATGTGCTTCATATTATATATTTAGCACTAAGAGTCTCTTTTAAGCTGTGCCTAAACATTAGCATTAGTAGAGGCATATGATGCAAGAAAGCAAACTTATAAAGCATCAGCCAAAAAAAAAAAAAAAAAAACCCTTCCCATTTCACCCACCATTCACTCCAAATGCTTGTCCAGTTCTGCCTTAAACTTATTTAAGTTGTGGCCCTCCACTACGAGAGATGGAAGTTTGTTCCAACTATCAACTACCCTTATTTAGCATTAGCAAGAGTACATGATGCATGAAAGCAAGCTTACATAGCATCAGCCAAAAAAAAAAAAAAAAAAAACACCCTTCTCATTTCACCCATCCACTCCCTCCAAATGTTTGTCTAGTTCTGCCTTGAATCTATTTAAGCTACCAACTTCTACAATGACAGATGTAAGTTTGTTCCAGCAATCAACCACCCACTGGCTAAAGACAAACTTCTGCACATCTACCCTACAACTGTCTTTCCTCAATTTGAATTTATGCCCTCTCAGGCGATTATTCTGTGAAAGAGGAAGAATCCCATCAGCATTGAACATGCTCAAACCATTCAAGGCTTTATACACCTCAATCAGATCACCTCACAGGTGACTAGTCTCTAGACACTGCAATTTGCAAAACTTAAGCCTTTCTTCATAAGAGCAACCCTTTGTTCCATTCACTAATCTTGTTGCCCTTCTCCAGCAGCTCTACATCCTTAAAATGAGGCTTACAGACCTGTATACAGAAGTCAAGGTGTGGCCTGCCCACTGCTTTATACAAGGGGATAATCACCTCTTTATCCCTGCTAGAAAAATTACTATACAGGCAGTTTTCGCTTTACGAGGTTTTTGCCCAAATAACAACAAAATAATGTCTTTATTATTATAATTTGTTTGATTTTACAGGCTACGTTTTCATTTCTTTTCAATAAATCAATCATTGTTTAAACAAACTAATTAGCTAACTAATTTCATTGTTGTGAACTGTGAACGTAACCCCTATTTTTAACCTTAGGTCTTTAGAAATAAATTCCCGCTTTACGAGTGCGCGCTAGGAACGAATTAACTCGTAAAGTCGAGAACTACCTGTATATCATTGAAAAGACACAATGAGCTACTCTTGCAGACCGTGTGCACTGCTCAGAAAACTTCATATCTGCCTGCACAATTACCCCCAGGTACTTTTCATTCTCTACCACTGTCAGAGTAATACCACACAGTTGATACGTTACTCTGGGGTTACTGTTTCCCATAGGCAGTACTTTACATTTGTCAATGTTAAACTTCATTTGCCACCTCTCAGCCCATCTGCTCAACTTTTCTAGATCCTGTTGCAGCAGCGTATTGTCATTAACAGCCCTGCCGACCTTCACATTGTCTGCAAACTTAGACATTAAGCCTGATATACCATCATCAATATCATTAATAAATACAGAAAACAAAAATGGACCCAACACCGAACCCTGGGGGACTACACTAATAACATTAGTCCACAAAGAGCAGTGTCCTTTGATTACCACTCTGGCTTCTCCCACTCAACCATCCCTTTATCCATAGCAGCAATTTTCCTCCAATGCCACACTGCTCCAATTTGTACAGTAGTCTTCCATGTGCAAACAGTATCAAAAGCTTTCCTCAAATCCAAGTACTGTATACGATATCAATTATTTTTTGCATCCAGAAACATGGTTTCTATCAGGGATAGAAAGCACAGAGTATATCTGTGCTTCTGTAGAAAGTGCTCCCAAACATTGTTCATATTTTGGTGTGAACAATGTTTTCAGTCTTGCATTCCTATTTGCTTTATAGGTGTCACGGAAAATAGTCATGTGTAATTTAATCATCTACTTTAAAAATTTAAGCTGATACTAATAAAAGGCTAAAACTGAAACGAACACATTATTTATGAAAATTTCAGTAAACTTACTCTAGAAAATTTCGAAAGTTAATGTGTACTGGTGTATTCGAAACTTCAAAAGCGGATTTTTGTATTCTTTAACGATGTCTATAACTTTTATCATTCACAAACAAAATAAACGAGTATCTTACGGCATAAAGTTTATTGAAGAGGTGAACAAAACACGTACAGCCAGAAAACCAAACATTTTGACAGTATTATTTTATTCGTGCCAATTTCCAAACCAATACAATGCGCATGAAGCAAGACACGGTAGCGCCTCCTCTGTATCACAGAGTAGTAAGATACTCTGTATGGTATAAAACGTGCCCTACAGATTGCCTTGTTAAGTTAAATTCTTTATAATTCGGTGCTGCAAGGAAAACTTAATCAAGTGTTACTTACGGACAGCTTTTCACTGATAGTTACTAATTGTACGAATAAAACTACTTTACTCATGAAACCACACGCGAGTATATACACATAAATACAAAATAAAGTTAAATCCTTAAAAAGCAAACTTCACTTTTTAAGTAAAAGCTTCCTCTGTGCTGTCAGATTCACTGATGCCGTGCCGGTAACGCTTTTCACTGAGGTAGTATTGATATAGGACATATATCTAGCCAAATTGGGTGAAGAAAAACTTTTAATCACCATTACGAATAAGTATAAATGTAAAAATATAAATACGCATGCGTAATTTGAATCCCTACAATCCTGATTCATTCACTGAAATTCTATAGGTTAGCTATTTTTCGTTAGTTCTTTCGTTTTCTGCGAGATGGCGCTGTTAAAAGCCGGCATAACCACTCGGTAGTGGGAGAACGTGAATTTTCTAGAAACTTGCGTTGCTTCATTATTTAAACCCGAGGAACACAAAGGACGCAGAGCTACAAACGGTAGTAATTTTTCATTCTTCCAAGTTTCCGAAAAACATTTTTCAGAAATGTCTGTGCTAGGAATTGATATTGGAAATGAAAATTGCTACATAGCTGTAGCAAGAGCTGGTGGAATAGAAACTATTGCGAATGAATATAGTCAGCGACTCACTCCGTAAGTACTTCAGACATTTATAAATCTCAACAAACAGTTCTAAATTAAATGTTTCGGTATTTCGTTTAAGAGGAAGAAAAATGAAAATTTTCTTTTTAGTTGAAACGCCCATAATGGATCTTTCATGATTAAGATTATTTCACTTAATAAGAAAAATTGGAATTAATAAACTGATGTGCAGAAAATGATGGATGTTTTTGAGCTATGGGTGTGAATGAATTAACATTATTGGACCTTTATCGTTTGTGATTTATAAAAAGTGAAAACGTTCATAAAACCCAAATTATTAATTAAATTTGTGAGAAATGTTGAAGTCTGGAAATTTTGCTATTTATACGGTACCTAAACGAAACAAAAAATATTAAAATAATTTGATAGTTTATTTATTATTATTATTATTAATATATTACTTATTATCACGGTAATGTAGACAAAAGTATATTGACGGATAACGACCACGAAATAATTAAGTAATTAAAACGAAATATATGTACAGAATTGAAGTTGTTTCGTTTTTTGTTTTATTTTAGCCATCGCTTAATCAGCGATATAAAGACGATGACAAAGGGAAAAAAGCTATAATTAGTGAATATGTTACAATGCGGTGCAATTCCAGTTATTAGAAAAAAATTTTCGACTTTATATATATTTTTTCTGATACTACTTAAATTGACATTTTAAAATGCAATTTAAAAGCATATGAGTGGAGAAAAGAAATATTTTCTTCCATTCTACTTGTATGTATTCATCAGTCAGTCAATCTGTTTACTGCCTAGTATTAAACAACCATACTTAAAGCAATTTACAACAGATGAAAGATGGGCAGGTTGAGTTACAAAACTAACTCTGCAATACAAACGAGTCATCACAATAAAATGCCTCAAGTATATGGTGAAAACAGAATGACATGCCCTCAACTGCTCATGTAATTCCAGATGGGCTATATAACTACAAATTCAACCTGACATACAAATACTTAATTTTTGTAATGGTGATAAAAAAAAAAAGTTATATTGTAATAATCTGTATATTTTACAATAAATAAAGGACAACAGGAAACATCTTTAAATAAAGAAAGTGGTATAGAAAATCAAAATCTTAACTATTCAACAAACCTTAATATGTTTTAAAGCATTATATTTATGCAAAAATTCAGCGATAACAAGTTTGACAAAATTGGGCTGAAATATGCATGTGCAAAAGATGAGTTCTATGCATTAAAAAATTTAGAACATTTTTATAGAACCAATTGATTCTATAAAAATTGAACCAATCCATATCTAAATAAATTCAGTAGTTAATAGTTATGACAGTATAAAGAAGTCTGTAGATTTGTTTAAATAAGCATTTTCAAATTTGAATAAAAACACTCTTAGATTAGAAAGAGACAGCTAAATAGACGATAGTAATAATAATAATAGAGGATGTGATGCAAGAAAGAAAGCTGAGCTTATATAGCATCAGCCAAAAAATAAAAATAAAAAATATTCACACAACCGTTCCCTCTAAAAGTTTGTCCAATTCCTCCTTGCTATCAACTTCCACAATGACAGATGGAAGTTTGTTCCAGCAATTAACCACCCACTGGCTAAAGGCAAATTTTTGCACATCTATTCTACAACTGTCTTTCCTTAATTTGAATATATGCCACCTTACGTTCGTAATCTGAGCAAGTGGAAGAATCCCATCAGAATTCAATGAGCTCAACCCATTCAAGGCCTTATACACCTCAATGAGATCACTTTGCAAGTGCCTAGTCTCCAGCCACTGCAATTTGCAGAATTTAAGCCTCTCTTGGTAAGAGGATCCTTCATTCTCCTCACCAATCTTGTTGCCCTTCTCTGTACATGCTCAAACAAATCTACATCCTTCCTAAAATGAGGCCTCCAGACCTGTACGCAATACTCAAGGTGTGGCCTGACCATTGCCTTATACAGAGGGACAATCACCTCCTTTTCCCTGCTAGCAAAATTCCTGTATATCATTAACAAAACCCCATGACCTTCTCTTGCAGCCTGTCTGCATTGCTCAGAAAACTTCGTATCTGACTGCACAATTACCCCCAGGTCTCTTTCATTTTCTACCACCCTAAGTGTATTTTAGGAAACTATGGAAATATCAACTACACTAATATGCATAAACTTCTATTAAAAAAAAAAACTACAAATTTTACTATTCCATAAGTTACTACAAATAAAAATCCATGTTGTAGTCAGCGATGGGCAAAAGTTGCAGCCAATAGCTGCAACTTTTGCCCATCGCTGCTCCCACCTCTATCAAAACAAGATGGTTCTGTTGTCACTTTGGCCAAGGATAAAGCTGACCTGCTGGCATCCCATTTTTCTTCCATGTATTAATGATAATGGTAAACCACCTCCCACCATTCCTAGCATGCTCCATTCAATGCCTTATGTGGTCTTCTGTCAAAAGTCAGAAGGTTTTTGACGAATATTGATGCTAAGAAAGCTCCAGGTCCTGATAGTATTTCTCCACTTGTTCTCAAAACCTGTGCCCCTGAACTTACTCCTGTTCTTTGCAGCCTTTTTTTTTTCACTTTCTTATTCCAATGGTGTTTTTCCTTCTGCTTGGAAATTTGCTCATATCCAGCCAGTTCCTAAAAAGGGTGACAAATCCCTCCATCAAATTATTGTCCCATTGCAATTACTTCTACTCTTTCTAAAGTAATGGAGAAATCAATTAACCACCAACTCTTAAACTACCTAGAAACCTTCCTTCTGATCAACTATCGCCAGTATGGATTCCGTCAGTGTCGATCCATTGGTGATATTCTGGCTTATGTTACCCATTTATGGACAAATTCAATGGAAAAGTTCGGGGAAACACAAGCAGTTGCTCTTGACATCTCAAAGGCTTTCGATCGTGTTTGGCATAAAGGTCTTCTGAACAGCTTCCATCTTATGGTTTGCCAACTGTTTTTTGTAATTGGTTATTCAGTTTTCTCTCTGATCACTCACTGAGGGTGATGGTAGATGGCTCTGTCTTCTAACTTTTCCACTAATGCTGGTGTTTCCCAAGGTTCAGTCTTTCCCCCACTCTTTTTCTCTTGTATATTAATGACTCTCTTCCATTGACTGGAAATCCTATCCATAGTTTTACAGTGATAGCACATTGCATTCCAGTTTCCATTTTGAGAAACCTTGCCCTGCTCAATCAGCTTCAACTTCTCGAATATCTGCTACCAATTCCTTAAATGCCGATCTCCAGGTAATTCTCCAGCGGGGCAAAGACAACCTAGTTGATTTCAATCCTTCTAAAACTCAGTCTTGTCTTATCTCGCAAAAAGGATTCTTCTGCTCCTATGCTTATCTTTGGTGACACTCCGATTTCTAGGCAAGTTGATATATCTCTTTTGGGGATTACCCTGACTTCTAATCTCTCTTGGCACAAGCACATTACAAATATTGCTTCCTCTGCATATAAAAAACTTGGTTTTCTCTTTCACTCTCGGCATTACTTTTCTTCCAACCAGTTGTTCACTCTGTACAAATCCCAAATCCGCTCTACCCTGGAATATTGTTTCCTCATCTGGGGCGGTGCCCCCAGAACCTCTCTCTAAGGATTGTCTTTTTCCCGGATTTTGGTGATCCTGGTATTATTGTATGCGGAATTAAAACTGAAAATTTCACAGCATTTTATTTATTTACCCACACACGCGCACATATATAGATATATATATATATATATATATATAACTACAAATTGAAACGAATTCAAAACTTGCTTTTCAGAAACTTAACATTTTTTTTAAACCTTGACAGACTAGTGACTACATTGTTAAACAAAAATTTATTTCACTTTAGTTTATTTTGAAACTGATTTGGCAATTGACATGTAATATGAACGTAAGAAACGCAGGCAATTTACACTTTTATCGCTGAGTCTAGTTCTAAGTTTGGTTATAAATAGTCCTGCAGCCGAACAGGACCATTCAGCTTCTACACTTGTTGGTGGTATGGATTTGAGTGTCCATTAATTTTAATACATTTGTTGTTTTTTCACCAGTTGCCTCAAAGGCCATGCAATCAAGGTAAGCAACACCAGAAAGCTTTGTTCTGTACATCTACATATTATTAGCCGTATGGTGCAAGGAAGCCTGAGGCTTTTGCTGCACCAGCCAAAATAAAAAAAAAAATTTTCTAAGTTACCCTGAGAGAGGGAGAGGGGTAGAAGGGAATCACCAAGGAAGAGAAGAATGATGATATCCAGCTCAGGACCCTGGGTGTGCCAAGCCCATACTCCCCAGATGTGAGCCCCTGGGGTTATCGAGTTATGTTTCTCAAAATGGCTAAGGCCTGCAGAATGGTTTCCACAGAAGCTTTGGAAGTGCTAGCTGGCAAGATTCCACTTGATTTACAGTTAATATTTAGAGGCCTGTTCTTTTATTTGAGAAGGGCTATAAAATCTGAGTTGCTGGGCATAGAAATTAACACTTTAAATGACTTAAGGAATGAAAAGAAAAGAATTTGGGAGCTCCTTTTACAAAAATGGCAAAGCAGATGGAATTGTTCAGAAAAAGGTAGAATAACATTCAAATTTTTCCCTTGTGTTAATGGTGTAAATTATATTAAACCGATTTGGTTAGTACATAATCTACATTGTACATTCGTATTAACGTGTCGTGGATAATTTTTTGCTGATCTGCATAATCTTGGAATCGTAGGAAGACGTAACTATGTGTGGTGATCTGAAACATGGGAACATGTTTTTTTTTAATTGTTTGTTTGGAATATGCTGATTTACATTTGGAGTTACTGAATAATGTTGATAATGTAACTTGTCTGGTGGATGGGATTAAGTCATTAATTATTAAAACAAGGGAAAATTTTATTGCCTTAAAAAAATTTTGAAAATTCAGTTTTCGTGAGGAATATTCTTTTGCAATTGGAAGAGTTAAGATTGAATAATGGATCAATTGGTGGACTGTATCTTTTTATTTAAATGGAATAGTATGCAATTTTTTTTATATATAGGAACAGAGAAATTTCTTTGCAGCAGTGGACAGGATGTTGGTACAGGCAGTTCTCACTTTATGAGTTTTTTTTTTTTTTTTCCCAAAGTATCAAGTAATGACAAAATCGAAAATATGAACATTAATTGCAAAAAATGACTGTTAAACATTCATAAATACGACATTTCAAACCACGTGCGTAGCTATACAATACAGTGTACCCACCTTTACGATATTAATCAGTTCCAGAGACACCATCGTATCGTGAAAATATTGTAATGTGAACCCAACAACACATTGTTTTTTGGTAATTCATTCCACGATCTCGGAAGTTGAAATTTTTGCTGTATAACTCCCTAAATGTCGACCGGGCTAGCTGGGTGCGTAAAGTGCCTGCCTGGCAACCCAAAGGTCATGGGTTCGAATCCTGTCTCAGGCTTGGATCAGAGTAGTGCAAAAACCTTGGGAGGTGCATTATGGCCACAGAAGCTGATGTGCCAACAACTAACAAAAAAAAAAAAAAACCTCTCTAAAAGGTCGTTTATAGTGCAAATTGTATTAGTTACCAATCCAAATCACTAAAATGCACTACACTTCCATCGTTATCATATGTTCTGTTATATAAGAACCAATATTTTGTATGCCTTTGTGACATTTTTCTAACGCACATTTCTGGAGGTCACGACCATAAAACAAAAACAATTTGCACTTTCCGGTTTATTGGGCATTTCTGTTCGTGCAAGCAATTATAAACGGGTAGTAAACTTTAAGCTTCATAAACTCGTTACTCCGTGCAAATCGTGTTAGTTGCAATTTGTGCGTTCTGTTAAAAAATTCAAATTTATAAAGAAAATAGAAGATTATCTTGGAAACTAATGCCTCTTGAAGCATTTCTGAAGAAGACGACTCCTTGTGCAACAAACCAACGAATGCCAAGCCAATAATAAGTGATCAGTGAGTGTGCATTTCGTCGATGATAAAGAATAAACGTTCTTTAAAATTTGTAAGTCATAAATAATTTCTTTATTATTATAATTTGCTTGATTTTACAGGCTACGTTTTAATTTCTTTGGATAAATCAATCATTGTTTAAACAAACTAATTAGCTAACTAATTTCATTGTTGAGAACGTTACCCCTATTTTTAACATTGTCTATAGGATTTAATTCCAGCTTTACAAGTTTTCTCTTTATGAGTGCACGCTAGGAACGAATTAACTCGTAAAGTCGAGAACTACCTGTACTCTGTTTCTGTCAAGGGTGGGTGTCCGCTTTTGCTCCTGTCAATGCAGTTGGCAAGAAGTCTTAGTTGTTTTTCTTGGATTTAATCTTGCAATAATACCTTCCAGCTTGGTTTTCTGGTTAATATGAGCAACTTCTGTTGAACTCTCTGACTGCTGGTGGATTGCTGTTCCTCGAACTGTTTATCTTTTGGATATTACCGGCGATGATCACTCTCTAGGACGTGATGCTCATCTGTGGACAGTGTCTCTTCATCGGTTTCCTGTTGTGTAGCCTGCTTGTCCAGCTTGTCATTCTGAAGCTGAGTTCAGGATGACCATTGTACAGTATATTTGGGTCATCATGTGCTAATTGAATTAATTGATATACAGGGTGTTTCAGTTAAACGTTTCAGAACTTCTAAGAGGGGTAGGGTACATCCTGACAACTCGAAATCATATAGCAATGTGGGGTCGGAAATGCTTTCCTGAAGCGGTGTTGTACACAGAAGCACCATAAAGAAAAGAGACCGTAAGTGAGAAATCGTTTTAATAATACATGAAAAGAAGCAAAAGGTACATGGATTAAAGTAAGTGTTCGAAGTTTCTTCCACGGGCTACAATGCACGCCTCACATCTCCGACGCATGGACATCCGAACATTCTGGAATGCTCCAGGCGAATTTCGAATTTTTTCGGCAGCTACTGCGATTCTTGCAACCAGCTCCTCAGCATTGTCAACAGGGGTGTCATAAACTAGCGATTTCATATGACCCCAGAAATAAAAATCAAGACATGATAGGTCGGGTGACCGAGCAGGCCAACGCACGGGACCACCACGTCCGATCCACTGTTGACCAAATGTGACATCCAGGTAGTTACAAACATCTCCGCTATAATGGGCAGGGGCTCCATTGTGTTGGAACCACATTGTCTGTTGCATCGATGCAGAAATCTGTTCATCTCTCAAAAGTTGTGGCAATACTTGCTGCAGAAAGATCAAGTAGATAGGTCTGGTTAGACGACACGGTAACAGGTAAGGTCCGATGAGGTGATCTCCCATAATACCGGCCCATACATTGACCGAAAATCGAATCTGTGCTGCACGACGTCGTATTGCATGCGGGTTCTCGACCGCCCAGATATGGTCGTTATGCGTGTTGAAAATTCCTTCCCTTGTGAAGGATGCCTCATCGGAAAACAACACTTCAGCAGGAAAAAGGGGATTTGTAGCACATTTTCCAAGGTACCACTGTGCGAAAGCAATACGAGGTTGAAGAAACTTCGAACACTTACTTTAATCCATGTACCTTTTGCTTCTTTTCATGTATTATTAAAACGATTTCTCACTTACGGTCTCTTTTCTTTATGGTGCTTCTGTGTACAACACCGCTTCAGGAAAGCATTTCCGACCCCACATTGCTATATGATTTCGAGTTGTCAGGATGTACCCTACCCCTCTTAGAAGTTCTGAAACGTTTAACTGAAACACCCTGTATATGTACAATGTTTCATGTATATAAGACTATTGTTAATATTTGTATATTTTACCATGTCTATATGTATAGCGGATTTCCCAAGTATTCTTGGCTAGTGGCCACTTTACTAAATAAATGAAAAAATGAATGCATGTTACTTTCAAATCACAGTTTATGAATACATTTGGATATAGTGTAACAAAAAAGGAAATAGGTAATGCAAGTAGTTACTAATATTTCATATATAACTACATGTGCGTGTATATATACTTGCACACAATCTTCCTGAACTGACCATATGATCCCACAATTAATAAACAGTGTGATTTAATAGTAATAGTATTTTCTATATAGTGCAAGGAAGCCACAAACTTTTGCTGCACTGTCACCCCCCCAACTAAATAGATAAGAAAACATAAATTATATGCTTCCCTCCTCATACAGATAAGTATGCAGTTGACCTTTTGAATTTATTCAAACTGTCAGCCTCAGCTACCTGTGAGGGCAACTTGTTTCAGCAATCAGTGACTCACTGGTGAAAATAAACTTCCTACAATCCAATCTAAATCTCAAGCCCTGTAATTTGAATTTATGACCCTAGTTCTGGAATTAATTAGAACATATTGTATAGTGTTAATTGTAATGTGTGGCTCCGGGGGTTCCCCCCAACCCTGCATCAAGCAATGTGATGAATACAAAACTGTAAAGGCCAGATTTATGTAGGTTAGTGAGTGTTTGTGCAGTATTAGTGGGGGGTTGTGTCATTCATCTGCCTCTTAGCTTAAAGGTTTTTGTTTTCACACAATAACCTCCAGTGCCATGAGGAGGCAGGCTGGGCAGTAGGGAGTGTAAAACACTGGCAGGACGAACCCTATGAGTGAGAATTCTACCTTCATTAATTTTACTAATCCCTCTCTGAGCCTTATAAACCTCAGTCAGGTCTCCTCTGAGGTGCCTGGTTGCCAAGCTCTGTAGCCTTGTTCTTGTTTGGTTTTTAGGAGCATTAGCAACTAAGGCCATATTGCTCCGGGATATGCGGTGGTCATTCCTTGACCTTTCCGCATCCTCCGTATTTGGTGGTGATGGGCTCGAACCCCGATCTAATCAAGAAGCGTGTGCTACGCACTGCTGCTCCTTCCCACCTGGCTACGGCGGCGCCAACTCTCTCTCTGTAGCCCAGATAATTGGAGTCTTTCCTCATATGGTTGTATACTGCTGATCTCACCATTTGAGTTACCCACCTTTGGACTTGTTCAGGAAGCTCAGTCTTTTTTCAGATGAGGTCTCCATACTTGAACACAGTATTCCAAATGTGCAATGGGATTATGACCTCCCTATCTCTACAGGATAGTGTTTGATAAATCATTGATAAGGCACCATGGGCTTTTCTGGCTGCCTGTTTACACTGTTCAGAAAACTTCATATCTGCCCATATTGTGACTTTCAGATCCCTTTCCTCCTCCACTGTAGGACTGTGCTTGTTTACATTGTTGCAAATGGTGTTGGAGCTAAAGCTGCTCAACCTGCATTCTTCTGCAGGGGGAGGGTATCAAAACACTACATTCCTCCTTTGTCTGCTGATTGGTGGCCAGATTGCTTTTTATATTCTTTTCCCTGGGTATTTCTGTTTATTTTTCAATTGATAACCTTCATTTTACTCTTTCTAAATTTTCATTTCGGTTTTGACAGCTTTAGCCAGTCAAGGAGACATTATCTCAGTGGTGTTTAGGAGTTTGCACTTTTGAAAGTTTTCTTCCATTTATTCTAGTTTTTCATCGTGAAAACCAACATGTCAACTCAGTGGCATTTTTGGGTTTTTCCCTTCATTTCAATGTGTGGACAGTGATAAACAAGAATATTATATTTTAAGGGCTATTATAGTGGACTATAGAATGATGCAGTAACAAAGGAACTGGAAGTAAAAAAATAATTTTGACATCAAAGACTTAGATTTCAGAAAAAGCTTCCAACACTCCCAAATTGAATGACTGCTCTACAAATTTGAGCAGTATGACATTAGTGACAAGGCTTAGAAATGGCAGTTGAAGTTTGAGAAATCTAAACTACTGTAAATAGAAAGCAGTAATCCCAGAATAATATACCAACTGTTTGGTATCGCACTCATCATAGTGATAATTGCATGGTCAGACAGTTCTCTGAGCAGTAAAGATGGGCTGCTAGGACAGGTCATGGGGTTTTATGAGTGATACACAAGAATTGTCTCAGCAGATAAGGAGGTGATTGTGTAAGGCAATGGTTAGTGCTACATCTTGAATACAAAAGGGTGCTCTTTCCAAGAAAGGCTCCAGTTCTGCAAATTGCAGTGGCTGTAAACAAGGCACCTGTGAGAGGATCTGATAAATTCCATCTGACTGAATATGGAGAATTGAAATAAAATTAAAATATAAGGGGGTGTTCAAAAAACATTTGTGTTCACCCAGAAATAGTTGTGATAGAAAGTTGAAACAAACAAACGTGCTCAATCCATTCAAGGCCTTATACATCTCTGATTGAGGTGTATAAGGCCTTGAATGGGTTGAGCATGCTGAATTCTGATGGGATTCTTCCACTTGTTCAGATTATGAACCTAAGGGGGTATAAATTTAAATTGAGGACAGACAGATGTAGAATAGATGTGCAGAAATTTGCCTTTAGCCAGTGGGTGGTTAATTGCTGGAACAAACTTCCATCTGTCATTGTGGAAGTTGATAGGTTAAATAAATGTAAGGAGGAACTGGACAAACATTTAGAGGGGATTGTTTTGTAATTTTTATTTTTTGGGCTGATGTTGCATAAGCAGCATCAGCCCAAACTTGCTTTCTTGCATCACATGCCACTACTATGCATTACACTTTTCAACATAGTCACCAGACAAAATGACACGTTTTTGCCACCTCTCGATACACTTCTGCAGGCCAGTTTTGTAGAAGTCCTCTGACTATCCTTCATTCAAATCATGTCTTGGCAACAGAAATTGCCTCATCATTAGCAGTAAAGTGTTTCCACAAAGAAAGGACTTCAGGGTAGGAAAGAGAAAGAAATCTGAGGGTGCAGTGTTGGGGAAATAAGCAGGATGCGGCAGTATTTCAGTTTTTCCTGGCATGGCGACAACATTTCATTGTACGTCCTTTCCTTCTTACCAGAAGGAAAGGCACAATGTGCCTTTTTTTCTGGTAAGGGCCAGAAATCTGGGAACCCATCTAGCAGACACTTTACTCTTATACAACTGTTGATGGATGATGGTCTCGACAGACCCCACACTAATTGAACTTTGTAGCTAGTCCTTTGACACTAATATGGTGATCTTCCAGGATTACTGATTTTTGCAACATTCTCATCTGTTACAGTAGTTGCCAGTCATCTTGGGATTTCTTCATCATGTACTGAGGTTCTTCCACATTTGAATTGTTTATACCAATGTGCAACAATACAGTAACCTGGGCAGTCTTCTCCATAAACAGTGACTGTTTCTTCTTGGATTGTTTTAGTCTTTTCCCTTGCAGAAAGAGGAACCAAATCATGGATCTGTATTCCACTTTATCCATTGTGACACTTCATTCAGTGCTGCAAAAAAAAAAATAAAGACATTGTCAGATTGAAACAAAAATTTTTGTGCTTGATATAGAGATTTCAAGGTACCAAACAAAAAATATTTCATCTTTGTATCATAACGTGTGGGTCTTTTTTGACACCCCCCCCCCATAAAATGTATATTCACAAATATAATGTTTACACAAAGTATAGGACTATTTAGTTAAAATAAGATTAAAGCAGAAAAAAACAGGGTAAAAAATGGCAGCTTTAGACATCCCAGGATGTCTTTGTCAACCATAAATTCATTTAGAACAGTGCTACAATGAATAAATAAAATGCTGAAATAGTCCAGTGCAGGATGGAGGATCATATGGTCAGCAATTGTTTGCAATGCCCTGTGATGTCATCTTCTATCGGTTGCAGCAGTGATACTGTGTGCACTTGCAGTGTTATAGATGCAGTTCATGTGGCTGAAATTATTTGGGTGATGGAAGATGTGGCTTCAAGCATATCTGAAAATTTGTGTACTGGCTTTGGGATTGTTGTAAAAGCAGTTTCCCCTACAAGGAACAGGCCCTGGAAGAACTTAATCCTATGAAAGTTAGTTATCCATTGGTGATGCATTTTCACGCTACTTGCATGAAGGGATTATTTCAGAAGCATGTTCCTCCTTCTTCACATGCTATGTGATAACATAACTAATAGTGCTGGCAAAAAGAACTATAGACCATATAACTGCCAGTCCAACATCCATGAATTGGTAGAGTCATGTCACTTGGGAGTTTTTGCAATGGTTGTTCAATATCTGAGATCTTAAAAGAAAATATTTTGTTAGTTGGCAATAAATACGACTTGCCCCTTATCTAAACCTCTTACAATTAGCATTAGTAGAGGCATATGATGCAAGAAAGCAAGCTTATATGGCATCAGCCAAAAAAAAAAAAAAAAAACCCTTCCCATTTCACCCATCCATTTGTTCCAAATGTTTGTGTAGTTCTGCCTTGAAAATTGCCATTGAAAATAGTCCCAACATTAATTTAAAAAAGTATTAATGTTGAGCTGCCCTATGTAAATACTTTTGTATTTATGTCAACAAGTCCCTCTTACTATTCAGAGTAAAGACTTGCTTGACACTGCATGTTTCAGTGTACTTGTGATTCACAATGCTTTCTGTGAATCTAGCAGTGTTTAGGAGTTAAGACAGAGCCATCTACCATTATATACAATGAACAGACAGAGACAAAAATAGCTACCCAATCTGCAAAAAAAAAAAAAAACAAGGTAGACCACATGGTGCGAGGCATTTGTTTAGAAGACCTTTATGCCAAACACAGTGAAAAAGTTTGAAGTGTTGAGAGCAGCTGCATGAATATCTCTTAATTTTTCCATGCCATTTGTCCAAGGAGGATAAGTAACGTAATTCAAGGTATCACCACTGGATTTATGACAATTTGAATCCATATTGCCAATAATTAATCTGACAGAAAGGCTCCAAATAGTGTAAAGAGTTAGCAGCTGATGGATTTCTCCATTACTTTAAAAATAGTTGAGGTGAGTTCAGTGGGAGGTTGATTGGAAAGGAGAGGATCAGTCACCATTTTTAGGAATTCCATGGATGAGAGCAAATTTCTGTTTAAAAGGAAAAAAACCCTATTGGAATAAGAAAGTGTAAAATGGTAACAAAACAGGAGTAAGAAGTGGAGACTGCTTGACTTTGGGATTGTTCAGGATTCTTCTAATGTCCTGTCAGAAGGGCGCCTCCGTAGCCAGGTGGGAAGGAGCAGCAGTGCATAGCACATGCTTCTTGATTAGACTGGGGTTCGAGCCCGTCACCACCAAATACGGAGGATGCGGAAAGGTTAAGGAATGACCACCACATATCCTGGAGCAATATGGCCTTAGTTGCTAATGCTCCAAAAAAAAAACAACAAACAACAACCTGTCAGAAGACCATGGAAGGTACATTGAATGACCTCTTTGGTAAAAGGTGATTTACCATGATTATTGGTGCAAGGGTTAGAGAAAATTAGGATGCTAATAAGTCAGCTTTATCTTTAGATGAGTATGCAGTTTTAGAACCATCAGGATATAAGAGAATGATGAGTTTCATACGGCATGTACAGTGTATTTAGGAAAGATAGGGAAAATGGAAGGAGTGGTGGGATCATGCTTCATATCAAAAGCAGCCTGAACATGACAAAAGCTAGCTCAGATTTAGAAGTCACATGTACTAGTACAGAATCTGTAATGCAAGATAGCTGTAAGCAAAGGTATAATGAGAGTGGGAGTGATCTGTAGATCAGAAGATTGAAGATTCCATATGCAAATGGAATGAGTGAGCAGGCGTGACTGTCTTTATGGGCGATTTCAATTTGGTCTAATTGATTTATCTATTCAACTTCCGTTTTCTGGAACAACCTTGCTTCATACGTGTTTCCTGAAAATTACAATCTACAGAAATTCAAGTAGTAGTAGTAGTGGCATGTGATGCAAGAAAGCAAATGTATGAGCTTATGCAGCATCAGCCAAAAAAAAAAAAAAAAAAAAAATCACACCATTCCCTCCAAATGCCTGTCCAGTTCCTCCTTAAATTTATTCAACCCATCAACTTCCACAACGACAGATGGAAGTTTGTTCCAGCAATTAACCACCCGCTGGCTAAAGGCAAATTTCCGCACATCTATTCCACATCTGTCTTTTCTTAATTTGAATTTATGCCCCTTTAGGTTCGTAATCTGAACAAGTGGAAGGATCCCTTCAGAATTCAGCGTGCTCAACCCATTCAAGGCCTTATATACCTCAATCAGATCACCCTGCAGGTGCGTAGTCTCCAGCCACTACAATTTGCAGAACTTAAGCCTCTCTTGGTAAGAGGATCCCTTCATTCCCCTCACCAATCTTGTTGCCCTTCTCTGTACATGCTCAAGTAAATCTACATCCTTCCTAAAATGAGGCCTCCAGACCTGTACGCAGTACTCAAGGCGTGGCCTGACCATTGCCTTATACAGAGGGATAATCACCTCCTTTTCCCTGCTAGCAAAATTCCTATATATCATTGACAAAACCCCTGTCGACATTGCTCAGAGAACTTCATATCTGACTGCACAATTACTCCCAGGTCTTTTTCATTTTCTACCACCTTAAGTGTAGTACTACACAGTTGGTATGTTTCTCTGGCGTTACTTTTACCCATATGCAGTACTTTGCATTTGTCAAGGTTAAACTTCAGTTGCCACTTCTTAGCCCATCTGCCCAAATTATCTAGATCCTGTTGCAGTAGCAGACTGCCATTACTGTCATTAACAACCCTGCCAACCTTTGTATCATCTGCAAACTTCGACATTAAGCCTGATATACCTTCATCAATATCATTGATAAATATACAAAACAACAGTGGACCTAACACTGAACCCTGTGGGACTCCACTAATAACATTAGTCCAAGAAGAGCAGCACCCATTGATTACCACCCTCTGTCTTCTCCCACTTAACCATCCTTTTATCCATTGTAGCAACTTACCCTTAATACCATTCTGCTCCAATTTTGAAAGTGTCAACAAGTATCTTCTTAACCTTCAACCCATGTATGGTACTAAGTACTATAGGTTCTAATACTTGGAGTTTGTGGTTTTCATAAAAAGAAAGTGGGAGGGAAACTCATCATGAGGGACAAAATTTTTAAATCAGCTTGATCATTGTTATTTTTATCAGTGTGTTGGAGAAAGTACTAGGGTAAAAACATTTGGACCTGATCATCTCCCATGAACCAGATGACATCATAGGGCTGACATTACAGGAGCCATTGGCGTCTCCGTAACCAGGTGGGAAGGAGCAGCAGTGCGTAGCACACGCTTCTTGATTAGACCGGGGTTCGAGCCCGTCACCACCAAATACGGAGGATGTGGAAAGGTCAGTGAATGACCACCGCATATTCCCGGAGCAATATGGCCTTAGTTGCTAATGCTCCTAAAAACCAAATAACAAACAAACAGGAGCCATTAGTTGGGATAATCACAGAGTTCTTTCTAGGTTGGATAAGGAGGAGGGGTATCAGTTGTTTAAAGGCAAAGAAATGGATTTCAGTTTCACGAAAGGAGATTAAGACACTTAAGATGCATATGGCCTCTGTCGACTGGGGAAATAGCTGATGAGTGTGACTACATTAGAATTATGATATAACTTTAAAGCCATAGTTGCAGAAGCCTTGAAAGCATATGTAGTATTAGTAGTGGTAAATAATGCAAGAAAGTGACTTTACACAGTATCAGTAAAAAAAACAAACAAAAAACCTTCTATATCACCTGTCCATATACTCCAATAGATGGGCTACTTCTTTCTTGGATTGTGTGATGCTGTATAAGCTTGCTTTCTTGCATCATATGCCCCTACTACTATCAGTAATAATATTTTATTCAAACAATCTAATTCTTCAACAACAGTTGGAAGTTTTTTCTAACAATGAACCATCTGTTGGCTGAAGGCAAAATGAATAATTTGCTGGCTGAAGGCACATCTATTTTGCAATCATCCTTCTTCAGTTTGAATTTATGCCTCCTTCGTGTATAGTCTGAGGAAGAATGCCATCAGCATTGAGCTTGCTCAATCCATTCAAAGCCTTAAACACCTCAGTCGGATCACCTTGCAGGTGTCTAGTCTCCAGATGTTGCTGTTCACAGGACTGAAGCCTTTCTTGGTAAGAGCACCCTTTGTTCTCATCAATCTTGTTGCTCTTTTCTACATCCATTCCAATAGATTCAAATCCTTCTCAAAATGAGGATTCCAGACCTGTATGCAGTACTCAAGGTACAGCCTAACCATTGCCTTGTACAATGGGACAATTGCCTCCTTTTCCCTGCCAGCAAAATTCCTGTATATCATTCATAAAACCTGAACTGTCGTGGCAGCCTTTCCGAACTCTTCAGAGAACTTCTTAACTGACTGCACAATTACTCAGTTTTTGTTTGTTTTCCACTACCCCGAGTGTAGTACTGTACAGTTGGTCTCTTAATCTGGGGCATACTGCTACTCATATGCAGTACCTTGCATTTGTCAATGTTAAATTTCAATTGCCATTTCTCAGCCCATGTGCCTAATTTTGCTAGATCTTGTTGCGTTAGCATAACTTGATTACTGTCATTAACCACCCTGCCAACCTTTTTATCATCTTCAGATTTAGACATTAAGCCTGATTTATCTTTATCAATATCATTAATAAATATAGAAAACCACAATGGGCCCAGCATGGAACCCTGGGGGAATCCACTAAATAATAAGGTTAGTCCATGAGGAGCAGTGTCCATCAATAACCATTCTGTATTTTGCCACCGAACAATCTCTTTAATGCCACACTGTTCCAGTTTTTTACAGAGGTCTTATGTGCAACAGTATCAAAAGCTTTCCTGAAATTGAATTATATAATATCAAAATTATATTTTGCATTTAGTTTGTTATGCATCATGGTATCCTATCAGATTGGCTAGACAAGATTGCTGAATGTGATTGAAGTATAACTACATGCCTGTCTATATGGTCCTGTATTACTTTTTTTTAGCTAGTGACCCCATTATTTTTCCTGAAACAAAAGCTTACAGTCATGTCAACCTTTGATCTCCCTTTGTGAATTGGGAATACATTCACATGGCTCCTGTCCAAAGGGACCTCCCTTGAATTCAAAGATTCTCTCATAATTGTGGATTAAGGTGTGGACCCTGTGGATTGGAGATTTGTGCTTGTGTCCCTAATTCAGAAAGGGTGAAATAAGTAATTATAGACCTCTTAGCTTAATTTCTGTTCTAGGGAGAAATGACAGTCACTGGTTAAAGAAATAATGCAGGACTTTCTAGCCAGGAGTGAAGATATACTTCAGTCAGAGAGGATTTGTTAATGGACGATTGTATGACGATGAATATACCATTAATTAAGAAAATATAGTATAAGGAGGATTCTGAGATGGATGAATAACGAACATGCCAGTTTAATAGAGCAGAAAAAGGAGGCATGGAAAACTTAGTGAAAAGTACTTTTCACTTAGTGAAAAGTATGTGAGAACTTGCTGCCTATAAGAGCAAAGAATGCAGATGAAGAGTTTCTTCACGTGGATACTAACAAAAAAAGATCAAATTGGATAAGACATTTGCATAATAGGTGAAAGAAACTTATAGCTAATCCTGCTGATGTTGCAGATGAATTGAATAGCTACTTTGCATTGATATTTACAGAAGGAATGCCTTTTGTGGTGAGGAGAAACTGTATGAGTGAAGCTGGGAAGCATAGCAATATTGAAATTTCGTTATTTATTAGAAAAAAATGAAGGAGGTGGACAGAGTTCATTGACCCATTGAAGTTATGAGGTCATCACTAGACTCAGAAGTTATTCCTTTGAGTTGAACTGACAATGTATCACCAGTACATAAAGGTAGCTCTAAAAGTGAAAAGGGTAACTACTGACTAGTCAGCCTGACTTCGGTGGAGGGAAAATTGTGGAGGCAATGATAGTGCATTATGGGAACATTTAGAAATAGAAAATAGAAATGGACTTCTGAAAGAAACATGGCATTATTTTTTTAAAGGGAAAGTAATGTTTAATCAGCCTTGCTAGCTATTTTGGTAGATTTATTCATGAGCTGAATGTAGGAAATGATTTCAGTATTGTTTATTAAGATTTCAAAAGCATTTGACTCAGTGCTCCATGAGTGCTTATTGTATAAGCTGGAACATTTTGGAAAGGGAAAATATTTAGGTGGATTGCAGGATGGCTGCAGGGCAGGAGTCAGAGGGTTGTGATAATGGTCATTGTTCAGATTGGCTAACATAAGAAGTGGGGTTCCCCAAAGATCGGTACTGGACCATACTTGATTTTGTTTAATGACATCAAAAGGTAGAGGGTGTGATATCAATTTACAGATGATATTAAAATTGGTAGTGTAGTTAATGATCGGTGCCAAGCACATCTTCTTTGGGATGACTCAGATTTCAGAGGCAGTCAGAAAAGTGTCAGCTATCTTTTAATACAAGGTCTTGTACTTGGAAAAGCAACCCCAAAAATAACTTGCACTTGGTTGAGATAAAATAAAAAAAAATTGTGTGTGCCAAGCATGCATAGCAGAAGTTAAGTGAAACTTCTTTAGGCAAACATTTATCACTTGACTGAGGATCCCGTATTGACTGTATGAATGCTGCAGGCGATGAATCTGCATGAATGGGAGCCTCAGAGATATGAGACTCTCTGTTACCAAATCTAGTTTCGGCAAGTGCTGTGGCATCGGATGATATTTAAAACCATTTGAATTCGATAGAGCCGGAATCACGTTGTTCTTGAGAGCCATGACAGCTGTTAAAGGCTGACATATGACTTTGGAAATGCTGTTTGAAGAAGAACGTGATCTCAAGATGCTACAATCTTCACATTCCTGAACCAAAGTCGATCACACACAGAACAGAACCAAAAACATTATCCAGGAATGTACAGTTTAAACTGTGCATGGACATTTCGATGTTTCTTAAAACATGTTGCTGCTCCTGCTGTGTATTACACCCGCTGCATGTTGAACTATTTGATGGAGTACTTCTGGCAGTCAATTTTGGCTTCTTCACTTTGCATTTACGATGGGCTTCGAGGACTCATCATTTTCATTTGCAGTATCAACTCCCACGATTGACTCCTTCCAAATTCACTTCTAACGTTTCTGGGATCTATCCAGTTATATTAAAGGAGGCAGCAAAGGAAGTAAGCAAACCTTTAGCCATAATTATGAGAGCTTCCTTGGACTCAGGGGAGGTACCCATAGACTGGAAATGTGCAAATGTGACCCCAATTCACAAAGGAGGATCAAAGGCTGACACAAGTAATTATAGACCTGTGAGCTTAACTTCTGTTCCAGGAAAATTAATGGATGCACTGGTTAAAGAAGCACTGCAGGATCATTTAGACAAGACTTCAGTTATAGCTCAGACACAGCATGGTTTTGTTAAGGGGAAGTCTTGCCTGACCAACTTGATTGGATACTATGATGCAGTCACAAAAGAACTGGATGCAGGGAATAACTTTGATATTATATACTTGGATCTTAGAAAGGCTTTTGATACTGTTGCACATGGAAGACTGCTAAACAAATTGGAGCAGTGTGACATTGGAGGCAAATTGCTGCTATGGATAAAGGGGTGGTTGAGGGGGAGAACACAGAGAGTGGTAATCAACGGACACTGCTCATCGTGGACTAATGTTATTAGTGGAGTCCCTCAGGGCTGGGTCCATTATTGTTTTCTGTATTTATAAATGATATTGATGATGGTATATCAAGCTTAATGTCCAAGTTTGCAGACGATACAAAGGTTGGCAAGGTTGTCAAGGGCACTACTGACACTATGCTGCTGCAACAGGATCTGGAAAGGTTGAGCAGATGGGCTGAGAGGTGGCAAATGAAGTTTAACATTGACAAATGTAAAGTACTACACATGGGAAACAGCAACCCCCGAGCAACGTATCAACTCTGTGGTACTACACTGACAGTGGTAGAGAATGAAAGGGATTTGTGGGTGGTTGTGCAGACAGATATGAAGTTCTCTGAGCAGTGCAGACGGGCTGCAAGAGTAGCTCATGGAGTATTGTCAATGATATACAGGAATTTTTCGAGCAGGGATAAGGAGGTGATTATTCCATTGTATAAGGCAATGGTCAGGCCACACCTAGAGTACTGTATACAGGTCTGGAGGCCTCATTTCAAGAAGGATGTAGAGCTGCTGGAACGAGTACAGAGAAGGGCAACAAGATTAGTGAATGGAACAAAGGGGTGCTCTTACGAAGAAAGGCTTAAGTTTTGCAAATTAGTGTCTGGAGACTAGGCACCAGCGAGGTGATCTGATAGAGGTGTATAAAGCCTTGAATGGTTTAAGCATGCTCAATGCTGATGGGATTCTTCCTCTAGCTGAGAAAAATCACCTGAGAGGGCATAAATTCAAATTGAGGAAAGACAGATGTAGGATAGACGTGCGGAAATTTGCCTTTAGCCAGCGGATGGTTGGTTAGTGGAACAGACTTCCATCCCTTGTAGTGGAGGTTGATAGCCTAAATAAGTTTAAGGCTCAGCTGGACAGGTATTTTGAATGAACAGAGGGGTGAATTGGAAGTGGGTTTTTTTTTTTTTTTTTGACTGATGCTGCATAAGCTTGCTTTCTTGCATCAAATGCCTCTACTAATGCTAATGTAAGGCTCTGAAGATGTGGATGGATCTTCTTCGGCTTCTTTGTTCGACTTCATTGTACACCGTAATTTCTTCCTCTGTCCAAATAGCTTAGATCTCTCCTTTGTACTTAATGGAGGTGCTTTCAGTGATCGAATTGCATGTATATGTGCTCTATATGCCTTACAACACTCACTATTAGTCTTTGGCATGTTGAATTATAAATTCTTTTCTGTCAGTTTTTTATTAAATACGATGGAGAATGACAAAATAAATAGCATGATGCTATCAGTAGGGGTACTGATTGGGTCATGTGCATCACTCGTGCTTGGTAGGGAGATGGATCATTTCGTGTCATTTTCTTTGCAATTTTTGTCAATCCATGGATGCATTGCATGTGTATGTGCACTATATGCCTTACAGTACTCACTACAATGGATCCCCTCGCTTTATGATTAGTTTACTACATGATGAAATCACTTTATGATGGACACTCCATAACAAAATACTGTTCCCTATATGATATGTAGTAAGCACTAGTCATGGTGATCACGTGTACGAATTAATTTTAATTCTATTAATGGGGATTCTAATAAGTGAAAATAGGAGGAATATTATCAATCTATAAAAGTAAAGATATAAAGCACAGATTTACACTTTATTACCTTACCAATTAACAAAATTAAATGATGCATGAAAATCGGAAGAATATTTTCCACAGGTTAACAAAAGAAAAAAGAAAGGGAGGCAAAGAGTCAATTACACAGTGTATTCCCAGGTGGTCACCCTCCCAATTACTAGCCAGGCCTAACGCTACTTAACTTCAGTGATTGTACAAGATCAGCATTTAGCCTAGTACAATGGTTGGCTGTTTAGGGAGCCTGTAATGCGTTTTTTTGCCAGTCCACAAACACGAGTTACTCCCATCTTAAAACTGCCTGGAGTGTGCCTAAAGAAGTTTCACTTCAAAAACAGTAGAGGAAGAAAGATTTGGGAGATATGATATGGTCAGACATGAAATTCTTCAAGCAGTATAGAGAGGGGGAAAGGAGGACCCATGGTTGTCCTATCAGTGATTTATCAAAAATTTGCTTGTGGTGAAAGGTGGGTATAATACTACTATAAGGCAGTTGTGACACCACACTTGCAATACAGTGTCGAGGTGTGGAGACTGCAACTAAAAAATGACAGCTTCTTGAAAGGGTCTAAAGATGGGCAATGCACCTGGTGAGATTGAGGAAAGATTTCAAATATTTGGGGTGTTTAAAGTTATTTCTTTAAAATTTCATTGTAATATTGCATTCATTGTATTGTTCTATGTTATGAATATAAATACCTTTCAGATTAAAAGATAATGATCATATTCTTGCCAGCAGGCTTTTGGACTGTGCCCTCTTTGGTGGTGATGTGTTGTATTTCTAATGCAAACTTGGTTGTTTTGATTTCGGATCATAGTGCAAATCCAGGACTCATCTCCAAGTGCTTAAAAATCTAAGATTTTCTGCTTAAAAAAAATCTTGACATAGGTAGGTATTTTTGAGGTGAATGCAATATCAACTCTAATCTGCTTTTTATCAGGAGCAAGAAGTTGGATATGGTGAACTCATAATTAATCCACTTTTAAAACAACATAAGAATCCCTCTGGATCTGCTGCAAACAGGTATAGGTTTTCCTTGACACACTGCACTTGACCAGTTTTTGTTCAGCCATTAAAAGTTTTGCAACCCTGGATGCACAAACGTTATCACCAAATCCTGTGTCACAGTTTAGTCAGATGCTGTTTTTAGTAAGCTCATATTCTCGGCAATCTGTTGGATCATGAAATAGCTGAACACTTTTAGGCATAATAGCATATGCATAATATACTACAGGAATACCTCGCATAGCACGGTTTTGAACAGCACAGGTTTTGCTATAGCACGGTTTACAAATTGAAAAAAAAATTAAATGCGTTATGCACTAATACATTTGATATGTATGTATGTATGTATGTATGTATGTATTATAATGCCAGCACGTAGGTCAATGCAATATGGATTCAAGGCCATTCTGACTGTTGTTGAAACTCCCATTATGTACGGACTCTGCTAGCATTCATACATTAGTAAACACTCTAGATTCCGAGCGGTGAGGTCGTTGATTGTGCATAAGCTGTACAAATATTTTTCGCTGTGTGTTTTTATTAAAGATTATTTTTTAAAAACGTTACACCTTTATATGCAAATATGAGAGGAAAGAAGAAATGTAAAGGTGCTGAGAGTTCTAGATTCGAACGAAGTATGAAAGTAAGGCAGGCGTTGCAAAATGACATTCGATGTTATAAATAGATGTATGCAGATAAAAAGAAGGAAAAACTGTACAAACTAAGCTGATCAGTTATTTTTCAAAATAAAAATACAGTATATACTTTTATTCTTTTGGTATGTACATACTGCAATAAAAATCATTTCTACTGTACTTACTAGTATTTTTCATTTTTATCATTTTAGTTTCTTTTTTTTTTGCAAGAACTTTGTGTGCATCAATTTATAGTAAACAAACACCTTATATTTTTGCAACCCGACTCATATAATCAAATTGTTGGAATGCATTACGTTAAAATACATACTAATAATACCTCGACCAGCGCGGTATTTTTTTTTGTCATGAATTAACTGCGCTATGCGAGGTATTCCTGCATTGTGCCTGGCTTCTAGTGAATGGATTTTCATGAAATTTTTATATTTGGGCCTCTTATAAAGGTTTGTCAAGCCATTCCACATTTCATTAAATTTAGACCAATAGAAATTTTACTTTTTTTTTTTTCCCTCCCATATGCATGTAATACTTGATTCCCAGCAGATAGATTTTTAAGATAATATTAAAATATTTTAGGTTTTTAAGAATGATTTGCTGGGCTTTCCCAAATTCATTTAAAATCTTATTTTATTTATTAATTTCATTAATACAGTAGACTTTCAGAATAACGGCACCTTTGGGGATTCAAGGTGCCATTATTTTGACTTTTCCATTATCTAGAAAGTTATTTTTAATATATTTAATGCAGAAATAATAAGACTAAATAAGAAATAGAGAAATTAGAATGCAATTTTATTAACTGCACATAAAAAACATGTTGACGATCCAATGTTATATTCTGCCATTAATACACTCCTACTTATGCATGCCCTGTTCTATTTTCTTTATTATATCAAGTTTAGTCTGTGCGGTAGCAGAGTGATATTGTTACCGTTCTCCCTACGCCGGGTGGAAAAGGCCTGTGTTTGAATCCCGTCGATGATGTGAAGAACTTTTATGGACTTTTTTTTTTTTTCACTCTGGCTGAGTTAGTTTGTCTCATAGCAAGTCCCCCCCCCCCCAAAAAAAAAAACCTGGGGTTTTTGTCCAGCAAAGCAGGCAAATTAACCAGAGAACACATGCAATTTACAGACCCAGTACACATGGGTATATGAATAACTTTCCGGGTGACCCTAATGTAATAGTTTGGATTATATCAAGTTTGTCACTAAGTTTTAATGTTGTTCTTCTTTTCTTCTCTGTATGAAGGTTATTAACTTTTGGAGCCATAGTGAGGGGTTTTTAATTTAAAATAAATGTAAAACAGCAGTATAATCTGTGATATCAGTACAGAATTCACTTTCAAAATGGCGAATGTAAACAAATACAGTAATCGTGTGACTTGCCGTTTTATTTTTTTTTGGCACTGCAAGACATCTTTGCTGTATGCAAGCATCCAAACTCAATGTGCCGTTAGCTCGAATGTTCTATTATTTAGGGTGCCATTATTTTGACAGTCTAGTGTATATAGAAATCCATCAGTTTATTTTTTCATACTTATCACATAAGCCATCCATATACTGTATATTGTAGCAGAAGCACTGGATGTTATGTTTCTTGCTGTAGGCTGGTTGGAGGAACGAATGGGCAATGTGGCAGATGCTCATAAATAAAATGTTCTTGTTTTCACTTTTTTTTTTTTCTCTTTTTTTGTTATAGGTCAAACTATTACTATTTGCTAATGCGCCTGTAATGTAATGCATTGCATATGTTAACTAACTTTGTTTTTATCAAACTGTGTATAGCAGGTAAAAAGTCAAGATTTATTACTGGAAGTTTGTGGTCTATTTGCTATCCCATGCATAATGTCTTGATCTGTTTTGGCTGATTCTAATAAGTTCCAGACACTTTTATCCAGTGTTCTGAAATTTGGAATTGCCCGAGATCTAGGTCTTCCTGAAACTATTGAGCTGGATATCATCATTCTTCTCTTTCTTGGTGATACCCCTCTCTCTCTCTCTCTCTCTCTCTCTCTCTCTCTCTCTCTCTCACACACACACACACACACACACACACACACACACACACACACACACACACACACACACACACGGCGGGGGTAACTGGGGAATTTTTTTTTTTTTTGGCTGGTGCAGCATAAGCTTCAGGCTTCCTTGTACCATATGGCTAATAATAATAATAATAATTTCAAAAATTATTTGATTTCTGCTAATGGAAAGTCGTTATATGACCGATCACTTTGTTTGCGTGCATATTGTCAATGGAGTGTTTGCTTTGGTAATGCTAGTTTTTTTCTCCCTATTTTTTTTATGATATATTTAAAAGGGCACTGGCTAGTGGGAGTTACAAAAGAAAGCATTTTGCCTAGAGTATAAAGAAGAAAGTTTAATTATTAAAGTTAGGTGATGTTTTTGCAAAATCAAGTGAGGATTTTGTAGGTATATCAACAATTTTTGATCTTAAGAAACAGTACAGTTGCTTAGATTTTACACTTAGCGATGTACTTAAATTAATGGGCCATCAAGAAACTCTACACCATACATTTGCTGATGTGGGCAAAGTGTTGCTTGAATACATTAGGCAGCATTGGAATGAACAACTTCCACTCGGAGCAATATGGGCTTAGTTGTTAATACTCCTAAAACCAAATAACTTCCACTCATTCACTCCCTCCATCATGGTCCAAGCCAAAAATGATTCACAAGGAATTAGGCCTAACAGCTCCCTGAATACTTTTCTGGAAACTCACTAGATTCATGTCACTCACTAGATTTAAGGGCACAAAAGGTGATATAGTTGTACACGTTGGCACTAATGATATTAAGAGTAGGAGACCGGTGGAATTACTTAGCAAGTACAGGTCACTGTTGAAAAAAAGCCGTGAATTAGGGTTGAATTTGAAAGTGTCTGCAATACTGCCCAGACACGATAGAAGGGAGTATATGATGAGAGCCTTGTCGATCAATTCGGCCCTGGATGGATTGTGCAAGGCTCAAGGGGTAGAATTTTTATCAGCCTGGTCTGTACTTGTTAACAGGAGAGACTGCTTCTACAGGGATGGGATACACTTAAATAGAAAGGGTGCAAGAATTTTTGCTGATGCTGTCGAGGCAGTGTTAGGTGGGTCGGAAAACTGCTAGTTGGGGGGATACAAGGACTAATAGATTAACAGTAGCCACTGGCAGAGGTGGGAGTGATTCTTGCACTGCTTCTATTGAAATGAGCAGAAGCCTGAAAAACGATGCAGGATATTTCAGAGAGTGCTGGGAGTCATTGCGGTACACGTAAACACATGGGTTGTGTTAGGGTAGCTAAGAATAGAAACAGGTGCATGCATACTTGCGTGTACACCAATACTAGGAGTTTGGTAAATAAATTTGATGAATTTGAGGTATTGCTCAAAACATCAAAGGCAGATATTGTTGGGATATCAGAGACGTGGTGTCACACAGATATAAGGAATGCGGAACTGGAATTTGGGAATACAATGTGTATAGAAAGGATAGACAGGATAGGAGGGGAGGAGGGGTTATGCTATTAGTTAAGAAACACATAAAATCCAAGGAATGAAGCCAGTCGACATCGATGGACAGGGCAGTGTCGAGTCAGTTTGCTGTGACATAAGCATAGGGAAATCAAAATTGAGAGTAGGAGTGTGCTATAGGCCTAATGACTCTGATGAGTATAATAAGATATTGTACAGGGAAATGGAGTGGACCAGTAAATCAGAGAGTCTTATAATGGGGGATTTTAATTTCCCAGATATTGACTGGAATTTGTGGGTTGGTCACTCACACACTAGCCAGGCTTTTGTGGATTTATTGGATGATTGTTTTCTACATCAGCATGTTCGTGAGGCGACAAGAGGGAGCAATACTCTTGATCTGATTATCAGTAGTGATTCTTCATGCATTAAGAATCTGCAGATAAATGAACCACTAGGTGGCAGTGATCACAGTGTGTTGAAGTGGGATTTACTCAAGGAGGTAACTACCATCAGAGTTAAAGGGAAGGGTTTTTGTTTTCGTAAAGGCGACTATGATGGTCTGAGACAGTATTAAATTCTATACAGTGGGACCAACTGATGATGTTACCAACAGCAAACTCAAAATGGGAAGCATTCAAGGAACTAATCTTGGAAACTACCAGGCTTTACATACCAACTAAGAAATATTGTTCAAGGTTTAGGCCTAAATGGTTGTCAGATGAACTAATGAGACATGTGGCAGAGAAGAAAAATGCATGGAATACATACAAATTAATGGGCGACATGGAAGCCTATGATAGATATAAGTTGGTCTGTAACCAAGTCACAAAGGAGATTAGGCAGACAAAGGGAGACTACGAAAAATCTTTGGCAAAGGATGCAAAGAAAAACAGAAAAGAGTTCTTTACCTATTTAAACTCAAGATTGGTTTGGTTTGGGTTTTTGTTTTTTTTAGGAGCATTAGCAACTAAGGCTATATTGCTCCGGGAATATGTGGTGGTCATTCCATGACCTTTCCGCATCCTCTGTATTTGGTGGTGACGGGCTTGAACCCCGGTCTAATCAAGAAGCGTGTGCTATGCACTGCTGCTCCTTCCCACCTGGCTACGGAGGCGCCTTTTAAACTCAAGAAGGAAATGAAAGGGATGAATCAGATTGGTCCACTGGATATTGATGGTTTAACAGTTGAGGATCCTGCGCAGGTGGCTAACAATCTAAACGAGTATTTTGTATCTACATTCACGCATGAGGAGTTATTCAGGAAGGAGAATGACGTAGGTAAAGTAGACATTGGCATTGAGCTAGATGATTTTGTAATAACTGAGAGGAAAGTGGAGGAGAGATTGTTGAGGATAAACATAAAAAAGGCACCTGGGGTGGATGGGATCTATCCAGTTATATTAAAGGAGGCAGCAAAGGAAGTAAGCAAACCCCTAGCCATAATTATGAGAGCTTCTTTGGACTCAGGGGAGGTACCCATAGACTGGAGATGTGCAAATGTGACCCCAATTCACAAAGGAGGATCAAAGGCTGACACAAGTAATTATAGACCTGTTAGTTTAACTTCTGTTCCAGGAAAATTAATGGAGGCACTGGTTAAAGAAACACTGCAGGATCATCTAGACAAGAATTCAGTTATAGCTCAGACGCAGCATGGTTTTGTTAAGGGCAGGTCTTGCCTGACCAATTTGATTGGATACTATGATGTAGTCACAAAAGAACTGGATGCAGGGAATAACTTTGATATTATATATTTGGATCTTAGAAAGGCTTTTGATACTGTTGCACATGGAAGACTGCTGCACAAATTGGAGCAGTGTGCCATTGGAGGCAAATTGCTGCTATGGATAAGGGGATGGTTGAGTGGCAGAAGACAGAGAGTGGTAATCAATGGAGACTGCTCAACGTGGACTAATGTTATTAGTGGAGTTCCTCAGGGTTCAGTGTTGGGTCCGTTGTTGTTTTCGGTGTTTATGAATGATATTGATGATGGTATATCAAGTTTAATGTCCAAGTTTGCAGATGATACAAAGGTTGGCAGGGTTGTTAAGGACACTACTGACACTATGCTGCTGCAACAGGATCTGGAAAGGTTGAACAGATGGGCTGAGAGGTGGCAAATGAAGTTTAACATTGACAAATGTAAAGTACTACATATGGGAAACAGTAACCCCAGAGCAACGTATCAACTCTGCCGTACTACACTGACAGTGGTGGAGAATGAAAAGGACCTGGGGGTAATTGTGCAGGCAGATATGAAGTTCTCTGAGCAGTGCAGACGAGCTGCAAGAGTAGCTCATGGTGTCTTGTCAATGATATACAGGAATTTTTCTAGCAGGGATAAGGAGGTGATTATTCCCTTGTATAAGGCAATGGTTAGGCCACATCTTGAGTACTGTATACAGGTCTGGAAGCCTCATTTCAAGAAAGATGTAGAGCTGCTGGAACGGGTACAGAGAAGAGCAACAAGATTAGTGAATGGAACAAAGGGTTGCTCTTACGAAGAAAGGCTTAAGTTTTGCAAATTACAGAGTCTGGAGACTAGGCACCGGCGAGGTGATCTGATAGAGGTGTATAAGGCTTTGAATGGTTTGAGCATGCTCAATGCCAATGGGATTCTTCCTCTTGCTCAGAATAATCACCTCAGAGGGCATAAATTCAAATTGAGGAAGGACGGATGTCGGATAGATGTGCGGAAACTTGCCTTTGGCCAGCGGTGGTTGGTTGGTGGAACCGACTTCCATCATTTGTTGTTGAAGTTGATAGCCTAAACAAATTTAAGGCTCAACTGGACAGGTATTTCGAACGAACGGAGGGGTGAAATGGGAGTGGTGTGGTGTTTTTTTTTTTTTTTTTTGGCTGATGCTGAATAAGCTTGCTTTCTTGCATCATATGCCTCTACTAATGCTAAATGCTAATGTCATGGTTGTAGTTTGCTGGAAATGTGGGGGGGGGGAAGCTTCTGTTTGACCACTAAGCTGAAAAGGTGTATTTAAGTGAAGTTTCACAATTGATTTTGGATGGAGGATTGAAACCAGATAATCTACTATGTGCGGATGAAACATCTTATATATTCTAGACCTATTTAGTATTAGTTGTGTTAAATTATGCAAGCATTCTGGCATAATCATCAGTCAAAAAAAACAAAATCTTCCCACATTGCATATCCATTTCTTCCAATAATTTATATAGTTCTTCCTTGAATTTATTCAAACTACCTACTTCCACGACAGAGGGAAATTGGTTCCAACAATCAATCACCCGCTGGCTGAAGGCAGACGTCCACACATCTATCCTGCAACTGTCCTTCCTCAATTTGAATTTATGCCTCCTCGTGTAGTCTGAGCAAAGAAAGCTTGTATAAACAATTAATCAGTCAGCACCAGCAGGGTTCCAAGACTCAAAGGAAAGATTTGCAGTTCTCACGTGTTGTTCATTGGAAAAAGTAAGAAGCCTAGGACATTTTAAAAGGCTTATGATGTTTCCTGTGGTTTATAAGGCTAATAGCAAGCTTGGGTGACATTAATGGTTTTCACTGTTGGTTCAAAAAAGGATTTTGTGTTTGAAACTCTGCTGACTGGTCTGTAGGACTACCTGATAACCAAAAAATTCTTGCTGTGTGATAATTGTTCTGCATAACTTCCCTTCAGACTGTATTTGTCATTTGTTTACCCTCTTAAGTACACATACTTAATCCAACCTTTAGACCAAGGTTTGTGAACTGAAGTGCAGGTACAGGTATTTTATTTTTTGCATTTAATCTCTGTGCTTGAAACAAAGGCATAATCCTACAGGAATTTCAAAATCATTTAATTATATGCATATATTAATGTAGTTTGGAGTTTAGCAGAGGTCTAGGACAATAAAAAAAAAAATTGATAATTGGGTGATGTAACCTGTGACCATTAACTTATCTGGATGGTGAATTTGATTAACCCGATACAGTGGGCCCCCAACATCCGATGGTAATTTGTTTCACAAAACCCATTGTATGTTGAAAATATCTTAAATTGAAACCAATAATACATTGATTTCCTGTAATTCATTCCACACTCTTGGCAGGTGACCCCAACAACACACAAAATAGATATTTCTTACGTTATTCTTGATTTTTACATTAAAAATGGGTGTTTTATAAAGATTATTTAATAAATAGTTATAAAATAAAAAACAAACAATTAATTAGCATTTAACTTAGTGAAGTGCAGGGTTTACGAAATCAATGGTGACAGTGGTGATGGGATTAGATCAGACGTCATTTCTTTTCAGTCTTTTGTGTTTTGCTGCTACTAATAGCCTAAACTGGCAAAGAAACTGTCCAAAGTTGACTGTTTTTTACAACTTTTTTGTAGCCTCCTGAAGTAAGAAATGACTGAGCCTTCCATTTTGCACATCATGAATTCAGTGTTTTTTTGCCACTTCTCCAAAAAACTCCCAACAAGAAATGACAGTCTTCAGCTGACACTTTTTTGGTGTCTTCCTCTTTCTCTCCAGTGTCAATCTTCATAATTTTCTCCAACTCTTGTAGTTCCTCTATCATTAGCTCATGCCCATGAACATCAATAATGTCCTCCACACCCTCTCCGTCAACCTCCCCATTGATTTACCAAGAGTGACAATATGTCAAATATTGTCACTCTTGCCAATATTGACAATATTGTCAAAGCACCATCCTCTTCAAATCAGTCAAAGTTATGAATGATTAAAGGCCAGATGTTTTTCCAGGCTAAATTTAAGCATCTGGTGGAAGCATCATTCCAAGAACTTATGATTATCCTCACACGGTCTAGGATGTTGAACTCCGACCTCCAAAAATCTTTGAGGGTGAAAGCATTGTCAACAGAGGTTGCCGCAAAGCAACTTGCAAACACTTCCTTTCTTGGTATAGATTTTCTTGAAGTTTGCAATCACTTGCTGGTCCATTGATTGAAGCAGAGGAGTGGTGTTGGGTGGCAAAAATTGGACTTGAACAAAGTAAAATTGGGCCTTGAGATTGAACAATGTCGGGATCATGGCCTAGTGCATTAGCCAACAAGAGCAGTACCTTCGCAGGAAGCTTATTTTTTGCGAGATAACTCTTCACTGAAGGACAGAAAACTTCAAGCGCCCATTCATTGAAGACATATCTTGTAACCCAGGCCTTCTTATTACTGCGCCAAAACACTCCCAGCATGCCTTTGTTGACATTTTATTGTTTAAATACTCTGGGGATGTTAGAGTGATGCACCAACTAAGACTTCAGTTTAAATTATCCAGTGAAATTGGCATCCAACGGAAAAGTGAGCCTGTCTTTCATAGGCTTGAGGCCAGTTTCATATAATTACAAAAATACACTCTGCTTATGCACTGGACAAGCACATCAAACAAAAGATAAAGAAAATGTTTGAAGTACTGTAACACATGTGAATGTTGTGTTGAACAATAACAAAGATGCTAATTGGTGGAAAATAATCGTACGAATGATGTTCCGCATGCAATGCATCTGAAAATTTCCACCAATGCATCATTCCAGCTATATTGGAAAGCCATCGGTTCCTGCAAATATCATCGGTTGTTAAAATAAAAGATTGTATGGAAGGTAAATTGGTTCCCGAGAATATCGAATGTCAATGTCATCAAAGTCAAGGCCCACTGTACTTGTATATCTGGAGGAGTAGCACTAGTGAAGGATTTCTTGTCATATGCAAGAAGTTTGCTGTGTGAACAAGCCAAGTTTCTAGATGAGGAGGCTGTACATGAGTATCTAAACATTGATGAAGGTATTCCAGTTATGATTCAACTTACCGATAGTTTAGTTTACATTGTAGATATGGTAATTAGGGCTGATAAGAGCAAATCAAATGACAGTGATGCCAGTGATAACAGTGCATTGGAGAAGAGGACATAGTGTCTATAGATAGGTGCATCAATCTGACAGATGAATGGAGCAAAAGAGCTTCATTAGGAAGCAATATATTAGTAGATGTACAAAATATAAGCACTTTTCTTTATTAAAGAAAAGTCCAACTACAATAAAATTGCAGAAAACATTTATAGAGATGAACCAGAAATTTAAGTGCATGTGCAGCAGATAGACAAACTTCGTTGTCTGCAGCTTGTGCATTTATGTCACCTGTAACCCTTTACAGGTTTCAAACTTTCTGGTAGTGCATCTGTTGCATCAAGAAGTCTCTCTTGAATACTCATCCTAATTTTAGATGGCAAAATGTCTTATATCAATCCAAATAACAAGGCTAATGTACAAGCAGTTACTTTTAGTAATATTTCCAACCAACTTTCTAATTCTTTACCACATGATGGAAAGCTCCCAAATTTTCTAGAAAAAAAAATTAAAAAATAGATAAAATAGATGGAGAAGATAATTAAATTGATAAATAAATTAAAGATAATTGAATTAATCCCCCCAACAAAAGATTACGCTGGTCGGCATCAATTTCCTCCCTGAAATAATTTCAATAGATTCTTTTAGGAAATATGTTCAAAAACTTGTGTGTTTAAAAAGTTCTCATCATACTCAGTTAATGATGAAAAACCAAGACCTGTAATTGGTTTAAATATCTTTTCCATCTATTTTATCTATTTATTTTTAAATTTTTTTCTAGAAAATTTGGGTGCTTTCTACAACATCTATATTGTTATGTGTAGAACCAAAGGTTGGGATGTTTCAGGAAGGTGCTAGAACTTTTTACTGAGTTCTCCAGAAACATTGTGATCCTTCTGGAAACTTCTCTACTGGTATATATACAAGTGGATTCCTCACCAAACAAGCATTTTTGTATTTCCAATAGTGTATGTGTTTCAGGGAGCAAGTGGTGAACAAGTGTTATGTGCATAAGCGTAAATCGTGAACTGTTTAAATTAGAAATAAAAATCTACAATTTCTTAATTGTGTTCTTATGTGTACATACCTCAACTGTACGTGAAATATATTGCATTCTTGCTGAAATAAGCCTGATAGTTTTTGCTACATTTGTGGAGAAGTGGTATTAGAATCACAGTGGAAACCACTCTCACAATTTGTGAGAAAAGCCTATGAACTCTATTTTGGATGTAAGGTTGGAGATCGAGGTAAAGTATGGGCTCCAAAGATTTTCTGTAGCTCATGTTCAAGAACATTAACAGGCTGGCTTAGAAGTAGTTATAAATCGTTGCTGTTTGCTGTTCCGGTGATATGGCAGGAACCTCAAGACCATATAAATGATTGTTACTTTTGCATGACCAATATTTCTGGTTTTTCTGGGGAAACCAGGCATAAAGTAGAGTATCCCAACATACCTTCTGCTCTAAGGCAGGTTCCTCGTAATGATACAGTGCCAAAACCACCAGAAACTTATGGACTCTGATTCAGGATTGGAAAAGGAGTCTCCAGAAGATGCAGAACCCAGAACGAGTACAGATCCAGACTTTTTCATTGTTGATACTGCAAAGCCTTGTCTAATCACTCAGGCAGAATTGAATAATTTGTTTAGAGATTTGGACCTCTCTTAAAAAAAAAAGCTCACTTTCTAGGATCATGGCTTCATTAGTGGAATCTCCTTGAAAAGGGTAGTAGTAGTTAGTAGTGGCATGTGATGCAAGAAAGCAAGTGTATGAGCTTATGCAGCATCAGCCAAAAAAAAAAAAAATTTACAAAACAATTCTCTCTAAATGTTTTTCCAGTTCCTCCTTAAATTTATTTAACCTATCAACTACCACAACGACAGATGTAAGTTTGTTCCAGCAATTAACCACCCGCTGGCTAAAGGCAAATTTCCACACATCTATTCTACATCTGTTTTTCCTTAATTTGAATTTATGCCCCCTTAGGTTCGTAATCTGAACAAGTGGAAGAATCCCATCAGAATTCAGCGTGCTCAACCCATTCAAGGCCTTATACACCTCAATCAGATCACCTCGCAGGTGCCTAGTCTCCAGCCACTGCAATTTGCAGAACTTGGTAAGAGGAACCCTTCATTCCTCTCACCAATCTTGTTGCCCTTCTCTGTACACGCACAAGCAAATCTACATCCTTCCTAAAATGAGGCCTCCAGACCTGTACGCAGTACTCAAGGCATGGCCTGACCATTGCCTTATACAGAGGGACAATCACCTCCTTTTCCCTGCTAGCAAAATTCTGTATATCATTGACAAAACCCCATGACCTGTCCTGGAAGCCTGTCTGCATTGCTCAGAAAACTTCATATCTGACAGCACAATTACTCCCAGGTCTTTTTCATTTTCTACCACCTTAAGTGTGGTACGTTTCTCTGGGGTTACTTCTACCCATATGCAGTACTTTGCATTTGTCAAGGTTAAACTTCAGTTACCACGTCTCATCCCATCTGCCCAAATTTTCTAGATCCTGTTGCAGTAGCACACTTCTATTACTGTCATTAACAACCCTGCCAACTTTTGTATCATCTGCAAACTTCAACACAGCCTGATATACCTTCATAAATATCATTGATAAATATTCAAACAGCACTGAACTCTATAGGACTGGACTAATAACATTAGTCCACGAAGCGCAGCACCCATTAATTACCACCCTCTGTCTTCTCCCACTCAACAATCCTTTTATCCATTGTAGCAATTTACCCTTAATACCATTCTGCTCCAATTTGTACAGTAGTCTTGCATGTGCAACAGTATCAAAAGCTTTCCTGAAATCCAAGTATATGATATCAAAATTATTTTTTGCATCCAGTTCCTTTGTAACCACATCATAATATCCTATCAAATTTGTCAGACAAGACTTTCCCTTAACAAACCCATGCTGTGTCTGAATTATTACTGCAGTCTTGTCTAGATGATCCTGCAATGCATCTTTAACCAGTGACTCCATTATTTTACCCGGAACAGAAGTTAAACTAACTGGTCTGTAATTACCCGTATCACCCTTCGATCCCCCTTTGTGAATTGGGGATACATTTGCACATCTCCAGTCCATGAGAACCTCCCCTGAGTCCAAGAATGCTCTCATAATTATTGCTAAGGGTTTGCTTACTTCCTTTGCCACCTCCTGTAATATAACTGGATAGATCCCATCCACCCCAGGTGCCTTTCTTATGTTTAACTTCAACAATTTCTCCTCCACTTTGCTGTCAGTTATTACAAAATCATTAAGGCCCCTGCTACAATTTGATAACTTTCTGGCATTTTCAAACCTTAATAACTCCTCATGTGTGAATGTAGATGCAAAATACTCATTCAATTTGTTTGCTGTCTGAGCAGGATCATCAACAGTCAAACCATCGATATCAAGTGGACCAATCAGATTCATCCCCTTCCTTTTAGAGTTTATATAAGTAAAGAAATCCTTGCTGTTTTTCTTAGCATCCTTTGCCAAAGATTTCTCGTAATGTGCCTTCGCCTGCCTGACCTCCTTTGTGACTTGATTACAGACTAGTTTATATCTGCCATTGGCTTCTATGTCACCTGATAATTTATATGCATCCCATGCATTTTTCTTCTCTGTCACGAGTCTTATTAGTTCATTTGATAACCATTTAGGCCTAAACCTTGAACAATATTTCTTAATAGGTATGAAACTTTTAGTAGCTTCTACGATTAATTCCTTGAATGCCACTTGAATCCCATATAGAATTTGCTGTTGGTAACATCATCAGTTGATCCCACTGTACGGAATTTAAAAACTGTCTGAGACCACTGTACTCACTTTTACGGAAGCAAAAACCCTTTCCTTTACCCCTGATGGTAATTATATCTTTAAGTAAATTCCACATCAGTACACTGTGATCACGGCCACCTAGTGGTTCCTTTATCTGCAAATTCTTAATACATGAATGATCACTGTTGATAACCATATCAAGAGTATTACCATCTCTGGTTGCCTGTCGAACATGCACATGGGTGTCTAGGTGTCTTTTTATAGGAAGAGGCAATCTAACATAACAATCCTCTTACTCCATGGATGGTGCTTTGGTTTATCGTAACAATGTTCAGGAATTAAAGAGTTACATCTGGAGCTTGTACCTGGGCAGTGGAGGCTTTTCATTGATTCATCCAAGGTCAGTTTGAAAGCAGTTTTGCTCCATAATGGAAAATAAGTATCCGTCTATACTATTGGCCCATGCAGTTCACATGAAGAAAATGTACGAGAACCTACAGGTTCTTTAGCAAAAGAAATATGCTATCAAGAATACAAATGGATTATCTGTTCTGACCGAAAAGTTGATAGCTTTGCCGACTGGGTTATAAGGTGGTTACACTAAACACTGCTGCTTTTTTATGCAAGTGAGACAGCCGAGCGAAGAATTACCATTAGAGGGTAAAAAAAATGTCCAGACTAGAAAAATGTAGCACATCCTCTTTGGTGGATAAGTCAATCTATTTACCTCCATTGCACATAAAGCTAAGTTTGATTTAAAAAAAAAAAAAAAAAAAAAAAATTGTGAACTTGACAGGAAAACAGGATTTTCCTGTTTGAGGCAAAAGTTTTCTCAAATCAGTGAGGCCAAGATAAAAGAGGGAATTTTTGTGAGTCCTCAAATCAAACTGCTATTCCAAGATAAGGAATTCACTAAAGAATTAAATTTCTACAGAAGAGCTTGGAAGGCATTCAAAAATGTCTGCTTTTTAGGCAATGAAGAAATCATAAAATTATAGTGAAATTATGGATGATGAGCTAATTTTAGCGTACAGAGGGTTGTGATGCAACATGTCTTTCAAGTTTCATTTCGGATGAACATGTTGAAAGAACATGGTCAAATGGGGAAAAGGATACCATGGAAAATGGAGTCCAAATATGTTGGCAGACTACTGTGGAATCTTGTATGAGAGACACCAGCGGATGATTATAAAAGGCAAGGAATGACAAAATAAGTGTTTTGTTATCAGACAGACATTTCTGTAAATAGAATAAGGTCAATAGACCCATTGTTCAATATTTAGTACTTATGTAACATTTTCTTAAAATATACAAAATCTTTTTTTTATTAGAAACTTAGTTGTTGACTTTAATTCCTTCTCCCTTAAAATTGGTGGTTATTGCAGCAATATAGTTGCCATATTCAAATTCAGCAATGTCAAACTACAAAAATTGCCCTGAATTTTAATAGGGAGCGAAAAAAAATGTTTTTTTGCCGGCCAGTGTAATGCACTTATGCCAAAAAAGGGCCAAAAAAAAAAAAAAACTGGAATAGCAAGAATTTTAAAAGAAGTGATTGTTCCTGTCACCTTGTTAATGCGTGTTGAAAAAGGATTTCTATGCCTTCCTGTGAAAGGGGATTAATATTTGGTGGAAATTTACTACTATCTAAAAAGATGCTATAATGGAAAGATTTAAACAATTTTAATGGGTGCATGCCACTGAAGTTAAAAAAAATACATATATAATAATAAAAATAAAATTAGAGATTTAAGCATGTGTGCATGGTTGGCTGTCTTTGGTTAAATGTATAACTTTCACAAGTATGTGAAAAAAGCAGTATGAGCACTTCAGCATTACCAAATTGAAAAGTACAAGCAATCACTAGTAAGTGGCACTGACTCATGCTGAAATCCAGTTCATGAACCAAAAATTTTAAAAGAGGACAAATTGATGAACTTAAGAAAACCTCCTGAATTTCAAACTGCCTGTAAAGCAAGTTGATAATTCTAGGCATTAATCCTCACTTGTGCAGAAAGTCTGTTCCCCCATTTCTCTCTTCTGGCGAATAAAGTAATTTCCTTGTTTCTTTTTAATGCCAGCGTTTGAAAATCCAAACATAGCTCTTCAATCCAGCATATCTTACATTCATGTTTTGTTATTTGGATTTTAGGAGCATTAGCAACTAAGACCATATTGCTCCGGCATATGCGGTGGTCATTCTCTGACCTTTCCGCATCCTCCGTATTTGGTGGTGACGGGCTCGAACCCCGGTCTCATCAAGAAGCGTGTGCTACGCACTACTGCTCCTTCCCACCTGGCTACGGAGGCGCCTTACATTCATGTAACAAGGTCATTACTCTTAGATACGTTGACTTCAAATAGGCCTTTGGGTTTGGAAATGTTCATGTTCACAATGACTGCATGATCCTACACCAACCGTTATAAACTTTTATTAAATAAAATAAGTAAAATGAATAGTACAGTTACACCAGATAAAACAAGAACCTGTCTGTACAATAAAACAATGTAGATAAAAGCGATAAAACACTGAAGCTTTCAGAGGTGTCTGCCTCCTTTTTCATCAGTGAAGCTTAACGTACAGTACATCCTTAAATATCAGCAGGCTCACTGTTCACAGCACGTGTTTCTACAGGAGCATGGGCAGTATTCTCCTTATGCGCACTGGAACCAGAAATGGCTTGGGAGTGTACCAGGCGGAACCATTCATCCCGTCCAAGAATCACAGCTTTGAAGAGGGGATGAAAGCAGATTTCCCTGTCTCTATTAAGTGTTCTCTCAGAGGAGCAAATTTGCAAGCTCTCGAGCCACTTGTGGTCCCAAAATCTGTGTGCCCAGTTGACGATAATGGCTTCGTCAGGAGAGATTTGATGGTTTCCAATTCAGATTCCAGTTTGCATATGGAGAATACTGCCCATGCTCCTGTAGAAACATGTACTGTGAACCATGAGCCTGCTGATATTTAAGGATGTACGTTAAACTTCACTGTTGAAAAAGGAGGCAGATGCCTCTGAAAGCTTTGGTGTTTTATCTACATTGTTTTATTTTATTGTATTTTATTTTTATTGTACAGACAGGTATCTTGTTTTATCTGGTGCAACTGTACTATTCATTTTACTTATTTTATTATTATTAGCTTAACAACTCAATTTATTTTATTTTATTTAATAAAAGTTTTTATAACGGTTGATGTAGGATTGTGCAGCCATTGTGAACAGGATACGTTGACAAATGCTATGTGCAAATTTATTTTGCTAATAGTTTTCAGATCTTCCACTTTGGAAATGGATTACTATAGTGGACTAAGTCAGAAGGATGATTCTGACTTTTCTATAGCCAAAGCCACCAAGAGCTTAAAGAGGAGATGGTTCTGTTCTTTTGCTCCATGAGGATGTACTTTAAAAATGTTCTTATACAAAGGGTACTAGGAAAGTTTTGCAATATGACGCAACAATGAATCACAGGAAGCTGCTTGTTGCTGCATGTTGAGACATGTTCATACGTCCATAGTAGCCGCCGCGCCAAGTCGATGGGCTCAGTTATTCATTAGTAGTGAGAGTGTAAAGTGCTCGTGATGGCATCGTGGTCACGAAATGAGATAAGGACAGTTTTGCGGTATAATTTCGTGCGTGGTTTAACCATGGACCAGTGCTTAGAAGAAATGACTCTTGCACTAGATGATGATTGTCCACATCGTACAACGATATTCAGGCGGTATAGAGAATTCCGAAGGGGAAATTTCACTCTGGAGGATTCGGAGAGGCCGGGAAGACCACGAACGTCAGTTACGGAGGAAAACGTTACTGCTGTGAGGAAAATGCTTGACGAAAACAGGCGAGTGACCTACCAACACATAGAGGATACTTTGGGCCTAAATGCACCAGCAATTCGTTCGATTCTGCAAGATCATTTGCACGTGAAGAAACTTTGTTCTCTCTGAGTGCCGCATCAACTGACTGAAGAGCAGGTGGCACGACGTGTGACTTGGTGCCGGGAGATGTTAAAAAAGTTTGATAAGGGACAATCTCGGTATGTGAACAACATCGTGACAGGTGACGAGACTTGGCTGTACTATTACGATCTGCCGACCAAGACTCAAAACAAAGTTTGGGTCTTTGATGATGACACACCCGTAATTGTCAGAAAATCCCGATCTGTAAAGAAGAAAATGATAGCTGTATTTTTCAAATTGAGTGGAATTGTGGAACGTGTTGTTTTGGACATGCAGAAGACAGTCACAGCTAAGTGGTATACTGAACAATGCCTGCCTAAAGTCATTGGATCTATGAAGAACCTGCGGCCAAAGTCAAAAATGGACACCTGGTACCTCCATCACGATAATGCTGCAGCTAACCGCGCCAAAGCCTGCACCGAATATTTGACCACGACAGGACTGAAACTTCTCGAGCACCCTCCGTACAGTCCAGACCTTGCTCCCTGCGACTTTGCACTGTTCCCGCATGTGAAAATGAAGCTAAAAGGGAGGCGGTTTTCCAGTGATGATGACCTTCTACGGGCTTGGGACAACGAGTGTGCTTTACTCCCTAGTGAAACTTGGCAGAACTGGTTTAAAGATTGGTTTCGGAGGATGGAGAGGTGTATTGAATGTAGAAGAAATTACTTTGAAAAAATTAAATAAACAAAGCTGTATTGCAAAACTTTCCTAGTACCCTTTGTAAAATGCTGAGGTATCACAAATTTTTAGCAGTGTATCATTTTCAAATTTGATATTTTTGTGAAGTTGCTAGTACTTCTGGTGTTGTTAAAGATAAAAGAATAGACGAAACAGTAGTTATTTTTCGGTATGAATTTGAGAACTGTCAGTTTCAGTGTTAAGAACTTACCAGACATTTCTAAAAGAAAAAGAATTTATGTACAAGTGCTCCTTGGTTGGGAAACTGACAACTGTACAAGGAAGCTTTAAATAATTGATCTTTTATTTATAAAAAATTATCCCAAGTAATGCTTGGCATTTTAAGAATTCCTCATAGCAGTACTGAGTGTGAGAGAATATTCAGCCAGGTTAGATTTCTTCCTAATGGAACTTTGGAAATGCTCCTTGGAGTCAAGTTTAGATAGCAGGGCCATTGTTATAACAAAACTTTCTCTCAACATTTCTGAAGAGTGCATACTCTACTTGTAAACAATCTTTTGGCTGTATTTCAATATGAAATGTGTATTTTACTAATGAAATTTAATTCCTAATGCAATTTGGACATTTAAAAATCTTCCTGGTTTTTTCAACAAGTCTGTTTTCCTCCTTTTTATGAATGCCAAATCTCTAGCTTTTTGAAAGTCAAAAGTTGACAGCCGTGATTATAGTTCTGTTGTAAAAGAAACAATGTGTTTAAGCCCATTATTCCATTCAGCTTAAATACTTAATATTAAACTAAGTATCCTCCAAACTATTTATGACTGTCTGATATTTTTTTCTTTTAGAACCTATGTAGCATTTGGAGAAAAGAATAGGGACTTGGGTGTATCTGCTAAAAATAAGCAGATCACAAACTTGAGGAACACAATATTTGGTTTCAAGAGACTAATTGGAAGAAAATTTAGAGATCCTTTAGTTCAACAAGAGATAACATATTTACCTTATGATATCTGTGAGCTTCCTACGGGAGAAATTGGGATCAAAGTAAGTCTTTTCCTTAATATTTATAATATATTATATAGTCAAAGCTCATTATAGTGACCTCTTTTTAACACCCCAACATGTTATAACATCCTGTGTGGTTGTTCTCTGCCAATTTCTCATTAACCTAATGCTATTTTACTTTCAGTTTAATGACACTCAAAATAAAAGGACTTCTCTATAACGACCATAAAGTTCTACCTCTTAATCTGAATTTTTACTTTTTTATTACAGTATTCATGTTTAAAAATGCCAGAATGCTTCAAATTTATTGAAGTAATTCATGAATTTGCAGCCTGACAGTAAGAAATAATTTGTTAAAATTTCCCATGCTCTTTTATCACAGTGAGGTAACGAAAAGAACTGAGCTACAAGTTAATTTTATTAGTTAGTGGATAACTTTGCCAATCGCAGATAAAATTAAGCTTTTGAAAGCTGTAGATAATAGTGAGCATTCTAAGACTGACATCACCAAACAGATTGGCATTCCTAAGAGTACTCTGTTTACTATTCTGAAAATCTGCTGCACTGGGTAGGATTCGAACACAAAAGGCGAAGTATCCGGATCTTGAAAAGGTACTTTTGGAATGGCTAATGGTGATGCGTGCAAAAAACGTTCCCATAGATATGGTAATCTTTTAAAAGCAAATGCTTAATAGCAAAGGCACATCCAATGGATATTGAAGAATTTAAAAGTTCAGATGGATGGTTCCAGAAATTTAAGACTTGTCATGGCCTGTCTTTCGAAAAAGTGTGATGAAAGTGCAGCTGTGGACATTGACACTACAAAGAAATGGAGGGGAAAATCATTTAAAAAATGTTCTGCTGGCATATGACCACAATGACATCCTCAATGCTTATGAAACTAAACTTTTTTTTTTTTAAATAGCTAACAAATAAAACACTTCCATTTAAAGGCGAGAAATGTGGTGAAAAAAGGCTGAACAACAGATTACTGTTCTCCTAGCACAAATAGCAACAAACTTTTGCAGTTTATGGACAACTGCACCCCTCATTGTCAAGTAAATGACCTACCTACCTACCACCAAATATGATGTCAGTTCTTCAGCCATTTGATCAAAGTGTAATAGGTTATTTTAAGAAAAACTACCAAAGAAAACTATTAAACAAAATTGTCCTGTGTCTTGAAGGCAAAATTCAATGCAAAATTGACATTCTGCAGGCAATGTATTTGTGTTTCAGCATGGGATGAAGTTGATGAAAAAGTGATTGCCAACTGCTTCAGACATGCTGGATTTACTGCCTTGAATGATGCAATGTGTGAAGTTTCTCCTGCTTCTTCCTCTATTAATTGCGAAGAATAGTCCGATAATAGGGAAGAAATATTAGAGAATGTGCTTCATCACCTTAACTTACAGGAAAACGTAATCTTCAAAGATCACGCAGAATTGGGTGCAGACATTGAATATTTCGGGATATGCATGAATGAAGAGGAACTCATTTCAGACATAATAGAATCTTCTGAAATTTGTAGTGATGAGAAACCTACTGTGGTTGAACAATAAGTTTTGTTAAAAAAATGCTCATCTAGGAGTAGAACTTCCCCCCCCCCCAAATGCAGCCTGAATGCTAAAGTGAAATAACTGCTATTGAGCATCTTCATAATTCCCTTTTAAAACATTCTCTGCCATTGAAACAGTGTTTTGAAAGCTTATTTTAAAGTATAAAACAATTCTCTTGTTAGGACTTGATAGGTATGTAGCCTATGTAGTGAAATTTACAATTTAATTGTAACCTTAATGCACTCTACAAGCAATATAAAATTTACAATCATAATTTTCTTGTTTAATACTTTAGTACATCTTATAAATAAGATTGTACTATATTGTATTAGTAGAATTACATTAAATGTTCAAGCTTTTACTTGTTTTGTTGCTGATTTTATGAATGATTGATATGACTTTTTCTCATTCCACTGGGGGTTTGTTATTATAAAGCTTTGACTGTAACAAAGTCTGAGTGTCAATAAATATAGGAATTACAATGATTGTATTTACACATACCTTATGTTTTTTATTATGAAAGATTTTGAATGCACCTTTGAAGTGACATGCTTGCTGTGAAAATTTTTCTTCGGTTGTCTTATCAATAAAATCAAAGTGCATATATATTTTTTTAAGATACATAGAATATTCTGTGATCCTGCTGGGACAACTTCACTTCTTTTGTTCATTACAAACACCTTATTGGTGCAGAGTTTAGAACTATATCCTAACTTAATGAATATCCTAGTTTTATAGGAAATTGGCATATCTAAACTTGTAAACTATATATACCTTTTTAATTTGTTTTTGCAAACTTTGTTGTTCTTTGTAAATTTTAACAGTTAAATTCTGAGTCAGACTGAAAATATGAGAAATAAATTACAATTGTAGGAATTTTTTTTATTTTTTATTTTTATTTTATTTATGCTGAGATGGGTTAATGCAAGGAATCTGAGTTCTGAAATGACCAGCATTTAAATTTCGAAAAGAATTAAATACGTTAAAGATATAGACTATTCTTGATGTCAGATGAGAAATGTAATGAACAAATTAGTGTTAGTAGTGGCAAATCATATAAGAAAGCAAGCTTATGTAGCATCAGTCAAAAAAAAAAAGGAAAACCTACTAGCATCATCTGTTGTTCATCTTCTAATTATTTGCATAATCTTTCCTTAAATCTGTTCCACTTCCACAGCACCTGTTGGAAGGTTTTTGCAAAAATCAATTACTCTCTGGCTAAAAGCAAATTTTTATACATGTGTTGCTCTGCAGCCATCCATTTTTGATTTAAGCTTATATCCCCTTATGTGTTGTCCAAGAAAGAGTAAGGATTTCATCATTTTGTTCAACCTATTTAAAGTCCTAAACACTTCAATCAGGTCCCCTTGCAGGTACTTACTTAGCAAGTGTTGCAGTTTACAAGACTGAAGTCTCTCTTGGTTAGAGCACCCTTTTGTGCCCTGAATGATTTTATTTTCTGTTCTCTACATCTTTCCCAACAGATCTTTATCCTTTCTAAAATAATTTTCTAGATCTGGATGAAGTATTCAACGTGTAGCTTGACCATTGCTTTGTGTGTTGGGAGCTAATCACCCCTTGTCCTTGCTGGCAAAATTTTCTTTATATTGTATTATTTAGACTCCTGTACTGCTCAGAACTTTGTTGAATTATACAATTACCCTTACGTCTTTTTGTTTTCCACTACTTTGAGTGTGGTATCACTCAATTCATATGTTATCCTGAGATTACTGTTACTCAAGTGCAGTATGTTACATTTATCAATGTTATAACTCCTTTGCCATTTCTCAGCCTTCTGCCTTCTGATATACAGTAATTCTAAGATATAGGCCTATACGAGAATTAGATGCTTAACATAGTACTATTATATAAACACATAATGTTGGAACATATGTTTTGCTCTGTTTATTTTTATGTGCAACTCCCAATTCATCTGTAGTGCTAGTTTGTAGAATGCTGATTAAATAACATTTTGCTTTGTGCATTTGTAGCAGGTTTTCTCACTGCTAGTGTAAGTTAATTTCAGTTTATGTCTAAGTAGAATGCTTTCATTGATTTAAAAAAAAAAAAAAAACATTATCCCCTTCCTAAAACAAATTCTATACTACAGTTTTTATTCCAATTGTTACATATGCAGCCAGCATATGGTTTCACAGAACCAAATTAGACTGTCCAGTGGACCTTTTTGCTAGCTCTTCTGAGAACTTGTAGAATGGTTTCAACAAGCTATCACAGGCTTTATTGCCACCTGGATCTATATCTCACATACAAAGGTTTTGCTTAATTTATTTGTAAAGGATACCCTCTAACTTTTTCTGATTTGACCTATGATCCCACTGCTGATCCAAAGAATGAAAAAGAAAAATGTACTGAGCTACATAAAAGGTAGGAAGTGAGATGGAATTCCTCAACCAAAGGAGCAGTGACCAGATGTTTCATACCTGATATTAAATTCACTACCTCAAAAAGTAATCAGCTTTGGTTCTACCCAAGCCTTGTTACGTCATACATTTTAACTGGCCATGGTTCTTTGAAGGTGCCTCTTCTTAAATTCAATCTAGCTACATCAGATACCTGTTTCTGCGGTACCTCTGAAGATTGAGTGATGTCTTATTCTTTTGCCCAGTTTACCAAGGTTTATGACAGTACATAATTTTCCTCCTGGAAATGAAATATCTTATTGCAAATCAGAATGTCTTTTCAGACTACAGGAATTTGCTACACAGGTTTTTAACAGACAACACTGATTACTGAGTTGACTTCTGTTCTCAACAAAACTGTTTTTACTACCCTCCTGCATTGAAGTTCAGCTTTATTTACTTGGGATTCATTATTTCTTTAGGGTAGTGTTAACCTTTTTATTATCTCTCTCCTTTTTTTTTTTTTTTTTCCCTTAATTTTTTCTTTAATAACAATTATTTTAATATTTTTATTTTTTATTATTATTATTACTTTAATTTTCTTTTCGGAACTTTTTATCTATTTATGCAATTTTTATTCTAAAATTGTTAATTATGCTAGTCCCTTTTGTGGAAATTTTTTATTTTATTATGCTATCCCATTCGGGGACAGGATTTGCTGGCCTCCAATTTATTAGGGACTGGATTTTCACCTACTTGTACCCAGATTTGGGCTTCCTGGGTATGAGAAATGGTGGCATCCATTGGTATTATGCTTTCTCCAGTGGATGTGGGATTCTTTATGGTCTTCACCACCTTTTGTGATCATAGGACTGCTGCATCCATATGACTTGCACTTTTACTTATGGGTGCTGGTAAATACATTTAGTTTAGTGTAGTCGGGCTCACCTCCTCGTGGAATGGATGAGTACTGGGAAGCAGCCTACCTGGGTAGCTAAGTGGCCAGAAAGAACACACACACACACACACACACACGCTACACAAACATAGTTCACTCATTTCTGGCGATTCTACAGAGTTTTGTATATTATCCATCACAGAGAACCATGGTGGAGTTGAACTAATGTTTAGGGGTCACCTTACATAAGACACAAACTTGTCCACATTATCCCCTTCTTAGACCAAAATATTTCTTAAGTAATTTTCCTAAATTTAAAAATCTGGTTCATGAGTTTTTTTCTAAATTTTTTTTCTTTCAAAATTATGTTATTAAAGAATGATTATACAGTATTTTATTTCCTTTTTGAAAATCTTTGAAATAGGTAAAATATTTGGAAGAAGATGTTGTATTTACAATTCAACAAGTAATGGCCATGATGATGTCTAAATTAAAAGAGATAGCCGAAGCTGCACTCAAGATGAAAGCCCATGATTGTGTGATATCAGTAAGTACCTTAAGATTAGCTTAGTGTTGGTATGTAGTAATTGCCATTTACATATGCTCATCTTTTTTGTAGGCTTACTTTTCTGAAGTTCAGATTCACAAAATGATTAACTTGATTGTGCTGAAACAAAGACAACAGTTGTACAGGTCATTTCCTTACCAGATTTTTCCGTGGTTAGTGCATTTTGTTTTCATCTAAACATGAGTGTGATTATATACATAGAGTGTATAATCACACTCATAACGGTAAATTTCTCTGAATTTTGTTACATTGAGTATTATGTAATGGCAAAGTAGTATTGCTTCAATTTCAAAAACAGAAAGAAAGAAAGAAAAAAAAAAACTAAAGTAGATGCACCCAAAAATGCCGTATTCACCAATTATGAAAGGGGGTTCAAAAAAGATTTCTATTCTCCCATAAGTAGTTGTGATAGAAGGTTAAAACAAAGACCATGTATTACACTTTTTCAACATAGTCACCAGACAAATGACACATTATTGCCACCTCTCAATACACTTCCGTAGGCCAGTTTTGTAGAAATCCTGATTGTCTTTCAAACCACAATTCGGCAGAAATCACCTCATAAGTAGCAGAGGTTTTTTTTTTTTTTTTTTTTTAACCTTTCGAAGGAACTACTTCAGGGTAGGAAAGAGGAAGAAATTCAAGAGGTGCAAGGTTAGGGAAATAAGCAGGATGCGGCAATATTTCAAACCCACATTCGTGGATACTTCTTGCTGTGATACACCTCACTGCAGCATGCAAGGAATATGCAGATACACACCCTTTGTCAGCTTCCCCCCCCTTTTTTTTTTTCTTTTATAGCAGCATATAACTTTACAAGGAGGTTAGAATAATACTTTACCATACAGTACAGCCCTTTTGAAGGTAATCTGTTAGTATTGCACCATGCGGATCCCAAAAAACTGGTGTGATCACCTTGCTAGCACTCCATTGCACCTTTGCCTTTTTTTGGGGAGGGGAGGAATGCTGATTCTGCTGTATGCTTCCATTGTTTTGACATTTGTTTAGTTTTGGTATCCTAGTTAGTGGATCCAAGTTTTATCCATGGTGACTGGCTGTGAAAAAAATTCCGCTTTTCCTAGCACATCGACAACATTTCATGTGCACATTGTGTTCTTTTCTTCTGGTAAGGGATCAGAAGTCTTGGGAGCCCATTTAGCAGACATTACTCATATGTAACTGTTGATGGATGATGTTCTCCTCAGAGCCTTCTCCAATTTGGAGCTCTGCAGCTAGTTCTGTAACACTAATACGTTGATATTCCAGGGTTAATGCCTCAGTTTTTGCAACACTCTTCTTTTACAGCAGTTGCTGGGAATCCTAGGATTTCTTCATGCATTGAGATTCTTTCATATTATTTTTTTAAATTCATTATACCAATTGCAACGACACTAACCTGGGCAGTCTACTCCATAAACATCAACAATTTCTTCATGGATTGCTTTTGGTCTTTTTCCCGTGCAGAAAGAGGAACAGAATCATTGATCTGTATTCCTTTGTGACACTTCACTTTATTCAACGCCACAAAGGAGTTAAAAAAATAAAAAAAAAATCACATCGAAACCAATATTTGTGTGGTTGCCATAGAGTTCAAGATATGAAGAAAAAAATTATCTTTCTGTCACAACTACTTCTGGGTGAATAAGATTTTTTTTTTTTTTTAAATGCCAAAAGGAATCTATCTGAAGGAATTAAAATTTATAATGTTTTATTACATTCTATCAAGTATTTATCCAAGAAAAAAAAACTATTATAATGGTGTAGCTAATGAAAACATGACATCATCCTTTATTGATGGATATTTGATTTGATTCACTGAAAGTAAAATGAAGAAAATGGGCATAAACTGTGATATTAACCTTTACATAGAATTAAAATTAAATTGCAATGTATTTATTGGAAAAAAAAAAAAAAAAATTAAATCCCTGCAAGTATTATTTAAGCATACAAAAGGTGTTCACGGTTGGTTGTACATTTAACTTTCATAATATGTTTTTGTATGGATTACAAATAGCAGAATGGTTCAGCTAATGGGAGACAGATAATTTTATCAACTTTCCAAAATGAAAAGTGGAGCAATAATTGTGTGTGTGTGTGTGTGTGTGTGTGTGTGTGTGTGTGTGTGTGTGTGTGTGTGTGTGTGTGTGTGTGTGTGTGTCAGTCAACTTAATTTTAGTATTAATAAAGACAGGTTGATGCAACAGGCTGCATAGAACTGCAGTCAGTAATTGAAGCAGAATTTGTAGTTGTCAGATTGTAGCAGTTTGTTTTTTCTAAAAAAAAAAAAGACATTGAGCTTCTTGAAAGGGTCCAGAGACAAGTAGCTTGCTGGATGAGATCTGGAAAAGGGCACCCATATGAGGAAAGACTAAGTACATGGGCTACAGAGTTTGGCAACTAACCACCTTAGAAGGGTACCTGATTGAGGTATGTAGGTGGAGGGGAGAATAATAAAATGATTGAAGGCAAATTTCACTGTTATGACTTCAGAACTAATTCAAATTACAGGGAAAGATTTAGATTATAGGAAGTTTTCATTTTAGCTAGCATGTAGTTAATTGCTGGAATAAACAGTATCTGGAAAATTCGCTGAAAACACAGTTTACCAATAAATAAATTAGGATAAGTAACACTGTAATAATGTTTACTTTACTATACAATTTTCACCAAGAAGATAAAAAAAATAAATTTTATTGAAATATATAATAATTATATAAATATTCTTCACATTGTACAAAGTAGAATTTTTTAAAAGGAAAGTCTTTCAAGAATTAATTTTCTTAATTCTCGTAACATCCGAACATGTGTTTTCAGATTTGTCTTAGAATAATGCAAATAATAAAGGAATAACATCATTATTTCTTAATTTGTGAAATGTGTATAGTTGAGAGAAAAAAAGAGGAGGAACAGTTTTAAGTATGCATACCAGTGCTGGGACTGTGCTAATAATTGTAGGTTCTGTTTTGTGAACGAGGTTAACTACAGGTAGGCAAAGAAATTTCAGCTCCAGCAAACGGATAAGTTTTTGATAAATTTTTTCGATAAATTTTTTCGTTTTATTGACCTAATTGTCATATTAAATTATATTCTATAAGTAGCTTTATAGTCCTAGTCACTCTCCTTAGTTTATTGTGAATTTAGGTGGAGATTTTGTAGATTACTACTTAATATATGCAGAACCTCTCTGTTTGAAACTTGCCACCATTGTTATAGTATATTAGATCAAACTGTATAGCATAACATATATCTCTAATTTGATAGCTTAAGGCAGGGGTCCCCAACCTTTTTCATCGGAGGGCCACATAGAAAATTCATAACAAATGGCGGGCCGGGGTTGGTGCAATTTTGACGACTAAAAACACTGTAAACCAAAAAATGCAATTTTAGTGACTTCACCAGGTCAAACAGGGTGTACAAGATAGAAAAACTATAAAAAATTATAAACAAGGGATATTTATTGTAAATAAAGACAGTCATATTAAAAATTACAATTTTTATTATTATAATCACATTGATATTACAGAAATAGCAAATCAATGAGATGTTTGTAGTTGTTTTGATTTAGCAATAATTGAAATGTTAGGTTTAATAGTAGAAGTTCCTAATCTTAAAAAGTCTTGCAGATGTTCATCTGTCATTCTTGATCGATGTTTGGATTTTATATATTTCATTTTTGAATATGTTTGTTCACATAGGTAAGTGCTACCAAAAATAGAAATTATTCTTCTTGCTAATTTTTTTTAATTCTGGAAATTCATTTTCTGTCAAAGTTTGAAAAAAAATTTTCAATAATGTTTTCAGGTTATTGTTACTTTGAAGATCTATAATTTCCAATTGTAGATCTTTATCTATTTGTGAAACATTTACATCAAATGGATTCTGAAATAATGTAAATAACATTCTATTGTTTTCGAAATCAACAAATCGATCAACAAAATGCTTCCATCAATAATTCAAGATTTCAGACAGAATTGTCGGTAGAAAAATTACAATTGGGCATATTATATAAACTTTCACAACACAAAAAATGGGAAAAATTATTTTGTTCAATTTGATTTTTAAATAATTCTAATTTTGTCTGAAATGCTTTAATATTGTAGAAAAAGTCATTTACAAGTAGATTGTGACTTTGAAGTTTTTTATTCAATGTATTCAAATGTTCAGATATCTGTTAAAAAATGCAAGTTCCCATAACCATTTAGAGTCTGTTAATTCTGGGACTGGTTTTAATTTTCTTCATGAATATATCTATTTCGGTTCTGAGTTGAAAAAATCTTTTTAGCACATTACCGTGACTCAACCATAGCACCTCCGTATGATACAACAAATCACCATATTCGCTTTCGATTTCCTCCAAGAAAATTTTAAACTGACGATGGTTCAGGCCATTTTTGCGTTTAAAATTCACAATGCTAATTGTAGTCAACATGATTGAGTTTGAAGACAAAAATTTACTGCACAATGATTGCTGGTGAATAACACAATGAAATTGCATAGGTCTTTCGATGTTTTTGGAATCAGAATATTTATTAACATGGCCGATGAAACCAATATTTTTCCCAACCATATTCTTTGCACTATCGGTCATAATTGCTGTCAACAATTCCCAATCAAGCTGCAGGTCTTCAAACACTTTTGATACGCTATAAAATATGTTTTCACCGTAGGTTCTATTCTTCAAGCTTTCAAGTTCTTCTGTGACTTCAAAATTTTGATTTATACCGCGTATGTAACTGAGTAACTGTGCTATGTTGGTAATATCTTCACTTTCATCGATTGCAATCGAAAAATTTATGAAATCTAACTTTTTGTTTCAGCTGATCTTTAACATTAGCAGACAAGTCTTCGATTCTTCTTGCTAAAGTTGACACTGATAAACTTATAGCGGCAAAGTGCTTAACTTGATCAGGGCATATTTCTTCTGCAATTGATAGGCACACTCTTTTCACAAACTCACCATCAGTAAAAGCCCTCCCTTCTTCAGCAATGTTTGAGATGCTCGCAAACTAGCTCTAATTAAATTTAAATTCTGATTAGTGAAACATGTCATCTGTTGTTGTTGCCTCTTGAAATCAAAGCTCAGCTCTTGTAATTTCTTGTTTTGCAACTCCCCTTGAAGTTTATCGTAAGTTGAGGCATGTTTTGTCGTATAATGCCTTTTTAAATTATATTCTTTCAACACAGAAGCCGCTTCCTTACATAAGGCAGGTACATCAGTTATTGTCCCTTATAAAAAAATAATTAATCGACCAAAGTTCATTGAAGACATGACATTCGGAATCAATTTTTCTTTTCCATGACATCTTGATTCGCTAAAATTAAAATTAAAAATTCAAAGTTAAATAAAATTAAAAATAATATGCATTTATACAAATAGCACTAATAAATTGTTGCGCATGATAATCGGTGCAGCGGGCTGACGACTACGGTCTTAATGAGAATAGCTGACCAGGAGAAAGATAAATACACGTACTCGTCTTTACATTGCAAACTGCAAAGAATGCACTGCATACAATTCTTTCACTAATACTTAGTGCCTTCATGGGTGGTAGAGGCCGACAGTTTGGGGAAATTCAAAGGTCATCTGGATAGTACTTTCGGGTAAGGGAAGCACATAGGATGATAGGTTTAATTTCCTTTTTTCTTTTTTATTTGGCTGGTGCAGCATAAGCCATAGGCTTTCTTGCACCATGCGGCCATTACTAATCCTAATACTTACTTGATTAATATTTAGATTAGTGTTTAGCAGTTGTTTTAACAGTTGCTTATTTTAACTTTACAATTTCACTCTTTGACAACTCGTGTTTGCCGGAAATACTCGAGGGCATAAACTTATAGCCTTGGGCACTCGCACTGTTGGGATTTCCGACATCGCAAGAAACACTGAGCCCGTCACCACCAAATACGGAGGATGCGGAAAGGTCAGGGAATGACCACCGCATATCCCGGAGCAATATGGCCTTAGTTGCTAATGCTCCTAAAAACCAAACAACAAGCAAGAAACACTGCTGCCAAGTGGAAGTGCACAGAGTTGCAACAATGTTACAAAATTATATTTGGACGCATTTACATTATATTTTGATTAAAAATATCGTTATATACGATATGTAGCAACAACAAAGATTTCTATAGAATAAATTTCACAAGGCGGATGAAATAGTCTTTCGGACCGGATGAAATCATCTGGTGGGCCATAGGTTGGGGCCCCTGGCTTAAGGCATTGGTGTCCAATCTTTCTCGTACAGGTGCCATATTCAGTTACATTTGTTTTGTGGCCCGCACTGAGTGATTTGAGAAAAATGAGTGTGTTACATTTTCCATATCTTGTTACATGTAAAATTTCTGTTTTCATGTTACTATTTTTAGATTTTCAGGCTATATATAAAAATTGCAAATACCTAACACTTCTAGGTGCAACAAATCTGTCAGCGATTTATTTTTTAGATTTTATTAAAATTATAAAAATATGACTTACTTTTGTTTTTTAAAAAAATACCTTACTTTTGCTTTTAAATACTCACTTTAGAAAATTTTTAACCTGAGAAGGATCACTGATTTTCAATATTAAGGTGAATAAATAAATATAACGATACACTTCAAATTGAAAATATTGAAAAATTTTATTTAGTGCAATATGCAATTGCAATTAATGAGAATTTTTTTTGATAATTAACATAATTTAAAATCCCTTTTTAGTTTACTTTTCATGTGGGCTGTATAAAAATAATTCTTGGGCCATATCCAGCCTGCAGGCCGTATGTTGGAGACTACTGGCGTAAGGTATATTGTAAAACTTGGTAGTCTAACGTATATCACTGCATTTAGGAATCTGATTAACTTAGTGTAGTGTTGTCAGTTGATCAGGGGCTTAGAGGGAGCAAGCATTCTGTGTATTATCAGACACTCGGTCTAAAACAATGATGGATCCAATATCTTCTTTATTTCAGAAGATTTAGGAGAAGTCCGATTGGCCTGCCTTCCTGAAATCCACCCATACACACCTTCTTGATGGTAAGCCCTGTTATGTCACTTAGGTGGCAACGAACGTGTAGAGTGGTTCTCTTCAGGATGCCTGGTCAGCGTGAAGAGGAAAAGACCAAACCTTCCAGCACATGACAGTAAGACAAAACAAATGGCCCTCAGTCCCCAGTGGCTTCCACTCCCCCTCTTATGGCAACAAGAGAATCAGAGTTGAAACAGAGGGTGCTAAGAATCTCTGGGTATGACCAGGCTGCCGTGCACAGAAATTGAATTTGGCCTGTTAAAACATAAGATTGCTCATCGGTGAAGACAGGATATTAGAGCTGAAAAGGGAATTAGAAAATGTGAATTGGAATATCATCAGTTTGGCTGAAACAAGAAGAAATGAATCATAAGTTTATCAAGTGGAAATCTGCTGTACACCAATGGAAACAGTGAAAGGAGTGAAGATGGAGTTGGGTTTCTGGTCCATAAAGATATAAAAAACATTTTGGAATTCAAAAGTACGTCACCAAGAGTGTCAAGACTATTACTTAGGATTTCTAAGAGGTACAAGCTAAAGGTTATAATGATTTATGCACCAACATCAAGCCATGATGATGAAGAGGTTGAAGAAATGTACACAGAAATTGAGTCTTCTAGATGAGCAGAAAACCCACTACACCATCATTATGGGGGACTTCAATGCTAAGGTTGGAAAGAGACAAAACAGTGCAGAAAGGGGAACTATAGGAAATTTTGGAATTGGTGAAAGACTTGTGGAATTTGCAGAATCTCGAGGATTGTCAGTAATGAACACTTTTTTTCAAGAAAAGGGTGAACAGAAAGTGGACATGGAAGAGTCCAAATGGATTAACAACTAATGAAATCGACTTCATCCTCACTAACAGAAGATACATCGTGAATGATGTTACTGTCCTGAACAAGGTAAATGTTAGAAGTGATCACAGAATGATAAGATGCACACTTGATATAGATGTAAGAAAAGAAAGGAAAAAAACTGACTCTAGTAAATAATACGAAGGTCTTTGAGATGACAGAAGAGGAGAAAAAGCAGTATGTACTGGAACTTAAGAACAAGTTTGAGCTTCTGCAGACGGCTCAGGACCAAGATATCGACAAGGAATATAACTTTCTGAAAGTGATAAAGCCCAAGATAAAACCCATAGGTAAAAAAGAAATCCAAAGAAGAAAAAAATAATCAAGAAACACTTGTCGTGATGAACCGAAGACGACAAATGAAGAGCAAGAAAAACACTGACAAGGAGGAAATTGGGTATACTGAGTTATGCAAAGCCATTAGAGACTCAGAGAGGACATAAGAAAATTCAACACAAGAAAAGTAGAACAAGCATTAAGGGAAAACAAAGGATTTAAATCAGCAACCATGAGCAGTAATACAGAAAGACAAATGATACTGAAACCGAAGAATAGCGATGGCGTACTTATAAATAGCAGAGAAGGCATGATTTAAATAGCAGAAGACTACTATAAAGAGTTATACAAGGAGTGAGGGAGTGATGCCAGCAGTGGGGAAGATGGATTGCAAATTATTAACAGTACAACATACCTGATATCCTTCCTGATGAGGTAGAACATGCGTTGAAGAAAATGAGGAATCAGAAAGCCCCGGGGGAAGATGAAGTTACTGTAGAGTTGTTAAAATTGGGAGGGAGAAACATGACTGAGAAACTGGCAAAGAATGGAACGAATTATATTGGGAATCAGACTGTTAGATAAGAAGAGAAACATGTGGATTAGGCAACAAACTCAAGTAAAGGACATTCTTATCAAAACTAAAGATCTAAAATGGTCTTGGGCAGGACACATAGCTCTAAGACATGATGACAGATGGACTAAGAAAATAATAGAATTGTACCCAAGAGGAGCTAGAAGAAAACCTGAAGACAGCAATGGAGATGGAGAGATGAAATTAATGAGTTTTTGGGTAGTAAATGGATAGCCATTGCACAAAACAGAAGGAACTGGAAAGTTGCTGGAGAGGCCTTCATCTTGCAGTGGATTGAAAATGGCTGATAATGATGACGATGATGTTAGTTGATCAATAAAATTGTATTCAAATGCAAAAAAAAAAGGCTGCAGACCTGAGCAGCAAAGCAAAAGACGAGGAGTAGCAGGAGTGCTACGGCTTGGTTGAGAACTGAAGGGTTCAATTCTCCCATCTCAGTCTAAAAAAAATGTGCAATTTGTGAAATTTTTGTGGACTTTCTGGATCAGGAAATAATCTAGTAAAGGAAGATGTCTTTGTGTGTTAGGTGCAGAGAATGTGAAGAAATTAGGCATCAACTCCACATTCTTATGGACTTTTATGACAGTGTGAAGAGTTGGGTAGATGCCTTCAAAGGAATTAAACTGGGGGGGTCCATCAAGCTCTCGGCTGCCCAACTCAACACCAGAGCTCACTCTTGTATATCAGGCAACACAGAAGCAAACTTCAAGGCAGAATGCTCTGGTCCCACAGGAGCTAGTTATTGTTGGGGAAATGGGAAATATTGTGCAAAAAGATAGGTGGAATAGGACCAGGGTATGTCTGCCAGGGGCAAAAGTTTATGATGCTGTAGAGCAGATACTTTTTAAGGGCACAAAAGGTTATATTGTTGTACACTGCGACACTAATGACATTAAGAGTGGGAGATCTAGAGTAGATTAACAGTAGCTGCAGGTAGAGGTGGAAGGGATTCTTGTGCTGCTTCTATTGGAATGAGCAGCATCCTGGAAAGCAAGTTGCTTGGGATTTCAAGTACTGCTGGGAGTCATCATGGAACAAGTAAATACATGGGCTGGGTTAGGGTAATTAAGAGTTACGAACAGGTGCATGTACACCAGTATTAGATGTATAATAAATAAATTTTTTTTTTTTTTTTTTTTATGAGAACCCCAAACACGAAAGGTGTCAAAACCTATAGTACTTAGTACCGTGCATGGGTTGAAGGAGAAGTATGGGGAGAGGGGAGGGGGATGCCGGAAACTTTGCTCTAGAGACTAAACATGGGTTTCACCACTTCAAGCCTCCAATAAGCAAAGTGGTGGTATTTCACCTTCAAATTTGATGGATTTAAAGTGCTGGTCAAGACATTAAAGGCAGATGCCGAGATATCAGAGACATGATGTCACACAGATATAAGGAATGCAGAATTTGAATTTGTGGAGTACAATGCGTACAGAAATGATAGGAAAGGAGGAGGGGTTATGCTGTTAGTTAAGAAACACAAAATTTAAGACAGTGCATCTAGTTGATATAGGTGGACGGTGTAATGTTGAGTCAGTTTGGTGTGACATTAGCAGTAGAAAGAAAAAAATGAGGGTAGGAGTGTGTTATAGGCCTAATGACTGAGTACAACAAATAACTATACAGAGAAATAGTGAGCTAGTAAATCTGAATGTGTTATAATGGGTGATTTTAACTTTCCAGATGTTGACTGGAACCTAATGGGTTGGTCACTTGCATGCTAACAAGACTTTTGTGGATTTATTGGAAGATTGTTTTCTACAGCAACATGTTTGAGGGGCAAAGAGAAGAATAATGCTTTTGATATGATTATTTATGCATTAAGAATTTGTAGATAAAGGGAACCACTAGGTGACAGTGATCACAGTGTACTGATGTGGGATTTACTTCAAGATGTAACTACTGTCAAGGGTGTAAAGGGAAGGGCTTTTGCTTTCGTAAATGTGGCTACAATGATCTCAGACTGTTTTAAAATTCTGCAGAGTGGAATTAACTGATGTTGCCAATGGTGAATTCTAAATGGGAAGCCTTCAATGAATTAGTCTTGGAAGCCACTGAACTTTTCATACCAACTAAAAAATACTGTTCAAGATTGAGACCTAAATGGATGTTAGATGAACTAATGAGGCTCTTGGCAGAGGAAAAAAAAAAAAAAATGCATGGGAAGCATAGAAATTATTAGGTGATAGAGAAGCCTATGGCAGATATAAGCTAGTCTGTAATCAAGTCACAAAGGAGGTTAGAGAAGAGAAGGCTGTTTAACGAGAAACCCTTGGCAAAGGATGCAAAGAAAAACAACAAACACTTCTTTACTTATGTAAATTCTAGAAAGAAGGGGATGAATCAGATTAGTCCACTTTGATATTGATGGTTCGACTGTTGATGATCATGCTCAGATAGCTGACAAACTAAATGAGTAATTTGCATATACATTCACACGTGAGGAATTCTGTGAGGAAGGGGACAGAAGTTTACTAAACTAACAGGGAACTAAATGATTTTGTAATAGCAGAGATCAAAGTGGAGGAGAAATTGTTGAAGTTAAATATAAAAAAAAAAAAAAGACACCCGTGCTGGATGGAATCTATCCAGTTATATTGAAGGAGGCAGCAAGGGAGATAAGCAAACCCTTAGCCATAATTATGAGAACATCTTTGGATTCAGGGGAGGTCCCCATGGACTGGAGATGTGCAAATATATCCCCAATACACAGAGTGACACAAATCTCATTTAACATGAAATAATTATAGACCTGTTAGTTTAACTTATGTTCTGGGGAAATTAATGGAGTCACCGGTTAAAGAAGCATTGCAGGATCATCAAGACAAGACTGCAGTAATAGTTCAGACACAGCATGGACTTGTTAAGGGGAAGTCTTGTCTGACCAATTTGATTGGATTCTTCAATGTGGTCACAAAGGAACTGGATGCAAAAAATGATTTTGATATATACTTGGATTTCAGGAAAGCTTCTGTACAAATTGGAGCGGTGTGGCATTAAGGGCAAATTGCTACAATGGATAAAGGGATGGTTGAGTGGCAGACGACAGAGTAGTAATCAATAGACACTGCCCTTCATGGACTAATGTTATTAGTGGAGTTCCCCAGGGTTTGGTGCTGGGCACATTGTAGTTTTGTGTATTCATCAATGATATTGATGAAAGTATATCAGGCTAAATTCAAAAATAGCAAAACTTAATTTTTTCAGTACTCACCTTGATCGATCTGCAATTGTTGTTAGAGTGAATAATAAGAGATTAGCTAATTTTAGGGTGATTAGTTTTTAAGTTAAGGGGATAAGTTACAGGTAAATGATAATTACAATGAAAACGGGATTAAGATATGCACAAGGAAGTAGAAGTGCACTTACTCTGCCCTTGGTTGTCGTGAAGTTGATTTAAATTAATATTCTAAATTGTGAATAAGCCAATAGTCATAATGGTGGACTTTCGTTAAAACGTCTTCAGTTGGCTAGTTAAGTGAAAGGGAATGCCTACTGTATTTAAGAAGAATTTCGTAATCCCATGATGCACTTTGACACATGCGGGAATCTCAGATTGGTGAGATTCCAAACTGGATAAAGATTGAAGGGGAGTTTCGCATTTAAAATGTTTGTTGGAGTGGTGACGGAACCACTCTATAATAAGGGCTTTGTATTGTAGGATTTTGTAACATATTTTTTAATTTTAATATGGTAATAGCTGAATCAACTAGGGTGGTATGGTTGTTTGAGTGAACATGTAATGTGAGTTCAGTGCTGGATTGTCCTGTTCTGAAACTATTCTAATGATAATAAGCTCTTGTATTAGAGGAATGGGTTGAACCGAATTTGGTTGTGGTACTGCCAATATAACATGTGTTACAATTTTGTTGACATTTAATTAAATAAATGATATTATTCATTTCGCTTGTTGGATATTTATGTGTTTCTTTATATTTGTTGAAAAGTGATCCAAGTTTATTATAGGTAGAAAAAATAAGTGTGATGTCTGTACCTGGAAAAATTCGCCGAAATTGACCTGCAAGACCACTGTGGTAGAGAAGAACGAGGCGTGTATTGCTATTTGTAATTTGTTTTATAGGGTTATTAATATTGTTTTATGCGATGGAAATAGTATGTTGAATTAAGTGTTATGGGCAGTTTCTGGCTATATTTTTGCGAGATATTGTAACTCGTTGGTTAGGTCATCTTGTGAGGTACTGTATTTAATGGCATTGTGAATTTGATTATAGAGAATAGATTTTTTTTTGCTAAGATGATGCGATGTAAAGTGTAGAAATTTCCATGTGTACATATGTTTTCTAAAAATCTTAGTTCCTAGTTTAGTACCTGTTTTATATATGGTAAGATTAAGAAAGTTGATTTGGTTATTAGTTTCTATTTCAAGTGTGTATTTTAATCTGTCGTGTATTGAGTTAAATTTTGTGTAAAGGTTATCAATTATAATTTTATTTCCTATTATGAGTATATCATCGGTGTATCGTATATATAGCTTTATCCCAGAGGGGTAAGGTTGTTTTCTACTGTAGCTAGGTAAATTTTGGATAGGGGGTGGAAATTCCCATTGGCAAGCCAAATATTTGTTGGAAGATCTGATTATGAAACCTGAAATGTCTGGCGTCTAATAGTAAAGAGGTGAGTTCTAAAATATTATTTATAGAAAGGGAGGTATGGTTGATAAGGGTGCTGTCGGCAGTTAAGTATTCACGTAGGACTTGTAAGGTGAAAGGTATATGTACATTTGTGTATAATGATACAACATCAAAGGATGCTAAGATGTCATTGTCGGAGATTATGGTAGTATTTATTTTTTCGAAGACTTGATTGGTATTATTAATTTTAAATTTAGAGAACCTGGCAAGGGGAGATATGATTTTGACTAGAAAGGAGAATAAGTTTGCGAAGGCGGATTTACTAAAAGAGATTATCGGTCTTAGGGGGTGGCCTGGTTTATGTAGTTTGGTGATACCAAACATATGGGGGAGAATATTATTTTGTATGCCAATCTGTTGTAGAGTATGTAGGGTAATTTCTTTGTTAGACCTAAGTTTCCCAAGGATAATGTCAAGCTTATTGTGTAAGTGTCTTGATCAGCGAGGATTTGTTCCATTTTTTTCTGTGTAAGTAGCTTTATCTAAAATTACTATTGTATCTCCTTTATCAGCTTTTTGAATAATAATGTCAGGGATATTACTTAATTTGTGTATGTCGTTGAGCTGTTCTTTTGTTATATTGGATTGAGGGGGGAGTTTTGAATTAATTACGGAGTTAGATGATGTATAATGCGCAACTTGTCAGGATGGTTTTCAAGTTTAGTTTGAAGTTCTATGATACCCTCTTTTATGGGATATTGGTGGCTTTTTATAGCAAAGTTGAAACCATGTTCTAAACCTGTGAGTTCAGTAGGAGTAAAAGTTAACGGTGGAGATTTGTGGAGGGGTTTTTGTTTTTTGGGTTTTCTGGGCTTAATCATGCTATATCAGGCTTAATGTCCAAGTTTGCAGATGATACAAAGGTTGGAGGGTTACAGTAAACGCAGTATGCTACTGCAGTAGGATCTAGAAAAGTTAGGTAGATGGGCTGAGAAGTGGCAACTGAAGTTTAACATTTACAAATGCAAATTACTGCATATGGGTAGCAGTAACCCAAGGGAAACATACCAACTGTGTGATACTACACTCGGGGAAGTGGAGAATAAAAAAAGACCTGGGGGTAATTGCGCAGTCAGATATGAAGTTTTCTGAGCAGCGCAGATCGACTGCCAGACCAGATCATGGAGTCTTGTCAATGATATATAGGAATTTAGCTAGCAGAGACGAGGAGGTGATTATCCCCTTGTATAAGGCAATGTTCAGGCCATACCTTGAGTACTGGAGGCCTCATTTTTGGAAGGATGTAGAGTTGCTAGAATGAGTACAAAGAAGGGTATCAAGATTGGCGATAAGTTCTGCAAGTTGCAGCATCTGGAGACTAGGCATTTGTGAGGCAATCTGAATGTGGTGTATAAGGCTCAATGCTGATGGGATTCTTCCTTTTGCTCGGCTTATGAACCTGAGGGAGCATAGATTCAAATTGACGAAGGCAGTTGTAGAATAGATGTGTGGAAGTTTGCCTTTAGCCAGCTGGTAGTTGATTGCTGGAACAGACTTCTACCTGTTGTTGTGGAAGTTGATAGCTGAAATAAATTTAAATCTGACCTGGACAAACTTTTGGAGCAAATAGATGGGTGAAATGGGAAGGTTTTTTTTTTTTTTGGCTGATTCTGTATAAGCTTGCTTTCTTGCATCATATGTCTTAACTAATGCTAATATAATTATTATTTATATTTCAATAAAATTTATTTTTTGTATTTATTATTAGTATTAGCAATGGTAAAATGGTGCAAGGAAGCTATTTTTGCTGCACTAGCCAAAAAAAAAAAAAATAACAAATAAAAAAATAATAAATAAATAAATAATAATAAGAAGAAAATAAAAAAATTAATAAGAGAAAAGGAAATAGACAACTAATGTGTTTCCGTCCTCCTCTAGATAATTAGTGAATTGTATATATAACAGGCTCTAGAGTAAAAATAAACCTTATTACTATGTCTTTATTGATAAATCGTATTTTTGAAACTGTTTTTGGTGAATTGTTTTCAGTGAATTTTCATAGACCTGGAATAAACTATCTATGGGGATAGTTGAGGCTGACAGATTTAAAATTCAGCTGGATTGCTGCCCATATATAAGGAAGGAAACACAAGTTGTTTTATTTTCTTTGATTTTCTGTTTTCTTTATAGATTAATTTGTGTTTATTATTCTGTCGTCTGTTATTTTTTTATTAATTATTTTATTATTAATTTTTATTTATTAATTATTTATTAGTTTTATTAATAAATAAATAAAAAGATGCTGAACTAATTGTGTGGTATCTTTCTTTATAATTGGCAAAAGCAGTCTTATGGCAATTCCTCCCCCTCCCCTCTCAAATAACAGACAGTTTAATCTGCAGTTCATATACAAATGTATAAAAACTGAATATTAAACTTGGGTGCAGTGTTTGCACAGCTTCTTTAGAATTGTTTCAGATAGCTTGCACAATTTTAAATTCCATAAGAATCTAGATAACTGGTTAATTATATTCATATTGACTCCAAATACATTACTTATGACTACTGTGACTTTGCTAGTCACAGGTAATTGATGTCATATGCTTGATTGTTAACATATTTTTACCCTTGGAATTCTGATTCCTCCCCTTTCTTTTACTCATAGTAAAAGAATGAAGGAACTGTCTGCTTTATTCTCATGTACAGGATGTGATATTATATATGAATTCAAATTCTGCTGAAACATCATTGATTCTATTTTCTTACTAGCTTTAGTCACTTGAGAATTGAAACACTAAGAGTGAGTTTCAAAACTTGCTCACGATATGGCATTTTGAATTCTTCACATATTGATACTTCAATGTGCAAGTCCTTATATGTGATGTAATCAGGGTTTTTATCTAAATTTTCTAAAGTGGCTATAATGTGGATATTAAAAACACTTCAGATTCTGAGATGAGTAAACCTTCTGTACCAAGTTTTAAATCCACCCCATCCCCCAACATTTTACACAGAGGATTTTACTGTAGAGAAAAGATAAAATGCAACGAATTAGCTGCTGATCTCAACACACAAAAAAAATTCGGTTTTAATGAAAAGTCTCTAACATGCTTGTCTTTGTTTGCCATTGGCTATTACATAGCATGCGTATTTATGTCAAGATCAAGTCAAAATAGAAAGTTTTATGTGTATTGAAGGCAATTTTCTTTTATATATTTAGTTGATTTAATCAATTAATTGGTAACTAGGTAATTAGTTATTCACTTTCACTTTTGTTAATTATAAAAAGTTCAATTAATTTAAGGAATAAAAGTTGAATGTGCCTGAAAGGTTAATAATAATGATAATAAGAAAATTAAAAAGAAAAAAAAAATTAATAAGAGAAAAGGAAGACAACCGATGTGTTTCCTTCCTCCTCTAGGAAATTGGTGAATTGTATATAACAGGCTCTAGAGTAAAAATAAACATTATTACTGTGTCTTTTTTGATAAATTGTATTTTCGAACTCTCTTAATTTTTGAAATGCACTATATAGATTACCCAACTTGTTTTTTTAATGAAATCTGTTTTCCCCTTTGCATTGAAATTTGTTGTACACATTTGCATTAATGATATTAGGAGTAGGAGAAAGGTGGAATTACTTAACAAGTACAGATGAATGTTGATAAAAAGCATCAAGTTAGGATTGAATTTGAAAGTGTCTGCAATTATGCCCAGACAGGATAGGAGGGAGTATATGAGAGCCTTGTCTCCAAGTTTGGCTTTGGAGAGATTATGCAAGGTTCATGGGGGTAGAATTTTTCTTAGCCTTGTCTGTGCTTGTTAACAGGAGAGATTGCTTCTACAGGGATGGGATACACTTAAATAGAAAGGGTGCAAGAATATTTCCTGATGCTATCGAGGCATTGTTAGATGGATCGGGAAAACTGCTAGCTTGGGGGGAATACATTGACTAAGAGAATAACAGTAGCCTTTAGCAGAGGTGAAATTGATTCTTGCACCGCTTCTATTCGAATGAGCAGCAGCCTGGAAAACAAGGTGCGGGGAATTTCAGAGACTTCTGGGAGTCATCGTGGAACAAGTAAATACATGGGCTGTGTACAATGGGTAGCTAAGAATAAGAATAGGTGCATGTATTCTTGTATATACACCAATGCTAGGAGTTTAGTAAATAAATTTGAGATGTTGGTCAAACCATCAAAGGCAGGTATTGTTGGGATATCAGTGATGTAGTGTCACACAGATATAAGGAATGCAGAATTGGAATTTGGGGAGTACAATGTGTACAGAAAGGATAGAAAGTGAGGAGGGGTTATGCTATTAGTTAAGAAACACAAAATAAAATCCAAGGAAGTACAGCCAGTTGACATGGGTGGACAGAGCACTGTCAAGTCAGTTTGACGTGACAGAAAGCAAACTTGAGAGTATGAGTGTGTTATAGGCCTAATGACTCTGATGGGCATAATGAAAAACTGTACAGAGAAAATAGTGAGCCAGTAAATCAGATTGTCTTTTAATGGGGGGGTTTAATTTCCCAGATATTGACTGGAATTTGTGGGTTAGTCACTTGCACGCTGGCAAGGCTTTTGTGGATTTATTGGAGTGATTGTTTTCTACAGTAGCATGTTCAGGAGGCAACCAGAGGGAATAATACTCTTGATCTAATTATTATCAGTAGTGATTCTTCATGCATTAAGATTCTGCAGATAAAGGAACCACTAGGTGGCAGTGATCACAGTGTGCTGGAGTGAAATTTACTCAAAGAGATAACTACCATCAGGGGTAAAGGGAATGGTCTTTGCTTTCGTAAAGGTGACTTCAGTTGTCTGAGACAGTATTTAAATTCTCTACAGTGGGACCAACTGATGATGTTACCAACAGCAAATTCTAAATGGGAAGCGTTCAAGGAAGTAATCTTGGAAGCTATTAGGCTTTTTGTTACAACTAAGAAATAATGTTACATATTTAGGCCTAAATGGATATCAGATAAACTAATGAGATATGTGGCAGAGAAAAAAAAAAAAGGATGGGATACATATAAATTAACAGGTGAGAAAGAAGCCTATGGTAGATATAAGCTGGTCTGTAATAAAGTCACAAAGGTGGTTAGGCAGGCAAATGCAGGTTATGAGAAATCTTTGGCAAAGATGCAAAGAAAAACAGCAGAGTTTTTTTACTTATGTAAACTCTAGAAGGAATGGAATGAATCAGATGGGGATCCTGCTGTATTTTGCATCTACAGAGGGTCCCCGGTATCTGAGTCCCCACAGTTACGAGGATTTGAAAATTGAAGAATTAAAGCTTTTCCCTTGAGAAAATTGACCAGGCACTTGAATATTTTTTGTGAGAACGATCTTCTTCATGATCGTGCAACAAATGTTAAGGGCAAAGTTAAAAACATAACTAAATGCTACGACACAATTTTTATCTGGGGGAAAAAAAAAAAAAAAAAAGCACATTAACAACTGGATTTATTCTTTATTTGTACAACTGAAAAATAGTGTAACTTCAATAAACTTTACTTAACCTTACATTGTGTAACATATTATAATAAAAAATGTGTAATAAAATAATTTTCTTGTTTTTCAGTTCCTTCATCCATTTTTTTCTATGTCCAAGTACATAATAAACATTACTATATAATATCTGTGTAGATACATCATATCTACTCATCCTTCACAACGAATTGCCCATGTATTGCAATACCAGGGTACCTGCCCACCTGCCAATGAAAAGCCAACTAGCTTTGAAACGGTGCCGTCTGGGTGGTGGCCCCCATCGAGAATAAAAAAAAAAAAAAAACTTATATCAAAATAAACTGTACAGTACACCAAATAAATTATTTAAAAGCAATATTCAAATCTCTGTAATCCTACTCTATATGATTAACAATAGCCTTCTCTATTAGTGAAGCATTACTTATTTGAGGTAGTGCAATACATGGGCAACTTGTTGTGAAGGATAAGCACAATATGAGATGCAGATGAAATGATGCTTTTCACACTACTATCATAGTTTTTCTTTAAGAGTTGTCTATGGTGTATATACACTGATATTATACAGATATAGCATCTTAAACTCTTAAAATATTATGCCTAGTTGCATTTAGTTTTATTTAAATAATAAACATTACGAAAATATGTTCCAGTTTTAAGTGGAATTTTCTGAAACCAATTATCCTCGGGTAATGAGGATCCCCTAAACATCATGAGTTATTCAGGGAGGGGAATGTCAGAGGTGAAACTCTAGCAGTGAGCTAAATGATTTTGTAATAACTGAGAGCAAAGTGGAGCAGAAATTGTTGAAGATAAACATAAGGAAGGCACCTGGGGTAGATGGAATCTATCCAGTAATATTAAAGGAGGCAGCAAAAGAAGTAAGAAAACCCTTAGCCATAATTATGAGAACTTCCATGGACTCGGGAAGTACCCAAGGACTGGAGATGTGCAAATATGACCCCAATTCACGAAGGAGGATCAATGGTGACACAAATTATTAAAAGCCTGTTAGTTTAACTTCTGTTCTGCAAAAATGAATGGAGTCACTAGTTAAAGAAGCACTGCAGGATCATCTAGACAAGACTTCAGTTATAGTTCGGACACAGCATGGGTTTAAGGGGAAGTGTCTGACCAGTTTTTTTGGATACTGTGATGTGGACACAAAGGATCCAGATGCAAAAAAATAATTTTGATGTCATATACTTGGATCTTTGGAAAGATTTGTCCAGATTAATCTCCTGACGGGACATAAATTCAAATTGAGGAAAGACAGTTCAAGAATAGTTGTGGGGAAATTTGCCTTTAGCCAGTGGATGGTTGATTGATGGAACAAATTTCCATCTGTTATAGAAGTTGACAGCCTTAATAAATAAATTCAAGGCAGAACTAGATAAACATTTGGAGCAACTGGATGGGTGAAATGGGAAGCGTTTGTTTTGCTGATGCTATATAAGCTTGCTTTCTTGTATCATATGCCCCTACTAATGCTAAAATGCAACTTCATTTAATATTGTTTATTTTGTGTAACTGGAATGCTTTATTTTTTCAGGTACCTGCATTTTTTACTGATGGAGAACGACGTGCTATGCTAGATGCATCTGAGATTGCTGGATTTAATGTTTTACGATTATTAAATGAAACAACAGCTGGTAAGAATTTTATTTTTATTCTTAATTCTTTTTATGCATTGTTTATCTTCTGGTTTTTAATTTTAATGTTCTTATTTTTACAAAATGCATTTTAAAAGATTATAACTTCAATTATCCTTCAGGGTATGTGACCAAGACCATGATTGATAAGCGAATAAATGGATAATGGAATATGTACATTAAAAACATTATGCATACTGGGTCATCTAACTTGTTATATTTTATTACATAATTATTTTTTTACCGGGTCATCAAAAAAAAATCATAGTACAGATATCTACATACATACTTATTTTTAATATTTTGACATTACATTGGTCTAGTAATGTCATAAAAAATTTAAAAGAAAACAATATTACATATAGTAAATACAACTTTGGTCTAATGTCATTAAAGAAATTTAAAAGAAAACAGTATCACATAATTAAATTTTTTTTCTTTCCTAAAAAAAAAAAGTCAGTCAATTCTTTTGTTTCATTACCTCTCAAGCCTTTTGGGAGTCAATGTTACAAACTTTATGCTAAAATAACACTTGCATGGCATCTGCTTCTACTTGTACCCGGAACCACTCAATGCACTTTGAGAACATAGTTTCAGCTTCACAGTGGCTAATAGTGTTTGTTGTTCCATCAGCAGCAGCCTTTTCTTCAGTTTCAGAACCATCTGAAATTGTCATCGCTCCTTGCACAACTTCGTTGTCATCTGAAATTTCACATCCAACGTCCATATCCAGCCAATCATTTGCTTCCTCTATCAAAATATTTTTAAAACCAGGAACATTTGAACATAACTGAAAAATAACAGTTTCTTTTGAAATGGTTTCTATATCAGTTGAATATATTTCTGGCTACAACTTATTCCAGCTTCTTTGTATTGTTTGAATTGGAACATCATTCCAGGCATTAGCAACATTTAAAATTGCATTTTTTAAAGTGTAGCTTTTCCAAAACTTGATCACATAATTTATTTTCTGCACCAGATTAATTGGGCCTTTTTCATTTTTTGTGTGAGGAGGGGCTTCTTTATAGGACGACGGGCTACAAGTCCATTTTTGAAAAGGCGTCTTCTGTTACTGCACTTCTGCAACAACTCCTGTATGTTCTTCCCATTCTCTTTTCAACTCAGACAAAGACACCTTTACGGTTTTTAAGGCATAAGCACTTCAAAACGCGGTCCTGTTTTGTGGTAGAGACTCGTTTGCGCCCGGTTTTAATGAACATTTTGTGATAACGACGTTTCATACTCACAATCACGCCCTGGTCCCATTGGTTGAATGAGAGATGTCGTGTTTGTTAGCAGAAAGTGGCATGATAATTTGCCGTCATCTCTTTTTAAATCCCATATATGTATGGAATGAATAGGTGCATTGTCTATCAGTAGCATTGCCTTGCATATTGTGGTAAACCTTTTGATGCCAAATGTGATATTACACATGGTACAAATATTTTATGAAACCAATCATGAAATATATCTTGGCTTATCCACACGTTATTTTGTGAGAAATATTTAACTGGCAAAGCATTTAAATTAATATTTTTAAATGATGTAGGCTTTTTTGGTTTTCCTATAACAACCAAAGGCAATTTATGACTTACTGCTGGCATTAGCACATACCATTATAGTGATGCGATCTTTTTGCATCTTATATCCCAGTGTCATATGTTCAGTCATTGAGGCCAGTGTCTTTTGAGGTAATGCCTTCCAATTAAGGCCATTCTCATCAGAGTTGTATATTTTCTCTTTAACCAAACTTTGATCAGCTATTTTCTTCTGTAATTTTGCACAATAAAAAGAAATCACTGTGCTATCTGCACTTAGCATCTCATCATGAATCAACAACTGTCAAATACCATGGCAGAACTTAAATTTTTTTAAGTTCTGCCATGCTAGCCTTGAATGAAGCATCCATGCTAGCCTTGAATGAAGGATCTCTGCCTAGTTTTTTTATTAATTCAGTGGCTTTTTTGATTATTATAGGTCCTGAAAATGGAATTCCTTTGCTATGTTTTTGAACAAACCATTGAAATATTGAGGTATCCAATTGTTCATTTTTAGCAAGCTTCATTGTTTTATGACTTTTATAGTTGAAATGTTATCAGAAGCCTTCAGTTTGTCATTTTAAATGGAAAACAAAATGAAAAGTTCACCAGGTGCAAACTAATACTTAGTTGAACCACCTCTGGCCCTGATGACAGCAGCACACTGTCGAGGCATTGGCAAGATCAATTTCTGAAGATAATCAAATGATAGTTTGTGGTTCCAAACAAATTATGGCTTCCTGAAGTTCACGAAAGGCCTTTGGTTTCTTTCTGGCAACTGCAGATTCCATGCGATGCCAACTGTTCTCTATAGGATTCAGGTCCAGGCTGTTTCCTGGCCAGTTAAGAGTTGTAATGGACCATTCTTCCAACTATTTTTTCACCTGTAACAAATGTAAACACATTACTATCAAACCTCTAATGCAGAAATGAAGTTAAATTAACTACAGTAGTACCTACTTACACACTTTTCACCTGATGACAAGGAGCAGAGTCGTCCTGAAAAATGCAGTTACTTGGCAGGTTGAAATGGTCTCTAATGGTTGGCTGCAATTTGCTTTCCAATATAGCCAGGTATCCAATGGCATTTACGGAACCTTTTATAAACTGCAGGTGACCTACTCCACGATATGAAATGCACTCCCATATCAGTTGGCTGATAGAGAATTTCACTGTAGACACCATACAGTCTGGATGGTATTCTTCATGTCTGCATCGAATCGTTTGTTTCCCATCAGAGCCATGCAGGTTGAATTTCTTCTCATCTGAGAAAATAACTGACTTCCACTGCTCAGGGGGTTCATTTGACATTCCCCTTACACCAAATTAATTGGGCCTTTTTCATTTTTTGTGTGAGGAGGGGCTTCTTCATAGGACGACGGGCTACAAGTCCATTTTTGAAAAGGTGTCTTCTGACTGTTACTGCACTTCTACAACAACTCCTGTATGTTCTTCCCATTCTCTTTTCAACTCAGACAAAGATGCCTTTACGGTTTTTAAGGCATAAGCACTTCAAAACGCGGTCCTGTTTTGTGGTAGAGACTCGTTTGCGCCCGGTTCCTTTTTTCCTATCAGCAGAACTGGTATTCTTGAGTTTGGAAAGAAATCTACTCACTGTTGACTGATTACAAGACACTATAAGCAATATGATGGGAAGAACATCCTTCCTCACGTAAAGCAACAATAGCACTCTTTCTTCGTGGCATCAACTGCACGTAACTTGCCATCCTGACAAGCAAGGAATGATTGCAACTCTTGCAGAGCATGCGTATTTGCTGAAAGTAACAGCTGATGCAATATTACATCATCACCTATGCATGTCAATCTTATCTGTTGCAATTTGTCAGAAATATTGCCATATGCTTATGTTATTCGGACAACAATTATAAGGGGTGATGCACTTTCTTTAAACACTAGTGTATTTGTCAAATATGTGTGTGGCAGTATTGAGCAGAAAATAAAAAGTAAATTAAAGGTGGAAGTTTGAAAGATTTTTCTCCGTTTTTACAAGGAAAAAAAAAAAAAAAAACCTATTCAAATGGTCCACATTCTAAATCCTGAATGTGTGGCATGCCTGATTGTTTCTTTTTCCAGTTTCTATTTGTTCTGTAACCTATTTTTAAATTGCATTGTGATTTTAAGATACTTGGACATTATTGGAATTCAAATTCTTTAATTTGATTTTCAGTGTTTACTTTTTGAATTCTTTATTTCAAAAACTGGAATTGTTATGCCATGATAACAAAAGCTGGTTATAACTTTGGGCTATTATTCTTCATAATATTCCTTGAACAAATAAGTTTTGCATGTGTAAAATGCTTTCAAATACAGCATCCATGCTAAGGTCCATCTTAATGAACTTTGTCAAAAGCTACACTAATCATTGTGAGATACTGACCACAGTGATTGTAAAAGAAGGAACTGGCAGTTCAACCTTGCAGTTATAGATTAACCTGTAAAATAATTATCAAGCTGAATTTCTTATTTGCCATGGTGACCCTGTTTGTCAACCCCTGGATAAGATATATATTTTTTAATCTTAAATATTCATTTAAAATTTATTTATTATTTTAGCAATTTTTTGATTGCAAATGCTATGTAAGCTTTGCTTCCTTGCATTATTCTATCATAATAATACCAATACTGTGTTAAGAGCAATGGGTAATTCATATTGAATTAATTTGAATTATGAATAATGCTTATTGAGCTATGTGAATTGTTATTAAGTTTTTGTGTATTCGTTATTAATATAATAATCTATGCACACTTCTTAATTGACAACATGCATAGATTCTGTTTTGAGTGAGTCCCACTCAGGTCTGATCTGGAAGGATATGAAAGCTGGTACTGACTGCATGGCCTAAAAGATTTCTTTACTATTTTCTCCCATGTACGGTTAGTACCAACTTTAATCTTTCCTGATTAGACCTGGTGATAGGATTCAACATGAAATCCAGAAATATTGCCAGTTTTTAAATAGTTCTGTTGTATAAGAATTTAACTTACTTAATGTAATAATTTGTATGCATTATAATTCAGTACTAATACTATGCTCAGTTTCTCTGAAACTGTATTCTCACAACTTTTTTGTAACTGAACCACTTCCTTTTTGACCCTGTTTCATGCACATAACACCAAAATAGTGGCACAACTAACTGAAACATTGGTGCTACTGGAGAACGAAGGAAGGAATCTATACAATCAATCCTAGCTGTAATATCAGTAAAAAATATGGTATTGTTTCTTTGCATTTCTTGGAGTTTTCACTATTATAACTCAGTTAGCTAATCTGTTGTATTTCTGATGCCTCTTGTTTTCATTGCCATATTTTGCAAGTGCAAACTACTTCTTGTAGGACCTCTACGTATATGGAAAGTGAAATATAGAATACAATATTAATGTATCTTATTCCAGCCTTCAGAAATGTAAGCAGAAGTACACTGCCTGACAACTTTATTAGGGACTATGAGCTAATGGTGTGTTTGATACAGTGTGACATGGGGGGTCAAAGTATTTAAAAATGATGTGAAAAATATTGGATCATTTAGGTAAGAAAACTTCCCTCAATTTCTAGTTGGCATGGGCAGAGCATTATGCTGACAAACACACCTTTCTTCATCCAGATGCTTAATGCTGCTCTGCTGGCCATGGCAGATGACGTCTTGTATTCCTTGTTCTTTAAACCACTTTTGTGTCTGTCATGGTAGATCGTTGCATTGTCATCATAAAGTACCACAGTCTGTATGAGTAAACATGCAACATTGCCTGGTGTACTTGATCAACGACAATGATCTGATATACCCAGGTGTTCATGGTGCCTTCTACTGGGACCAAGGGTATTCTACAAAAACATGCTGCACACAGTAACACTGCCTCCAGCCCCTATTGGTATACAACGTGTTTTGTTTCCTCCATATGAGTATTCTCCCATAAATTTAGACTAGTAGGACCAAGTGATGTGCCTCCAGTCCTCCTACATCCTTTCTTTGCATTCTAGGTACCAGTACACCATATTTTCTTGTTGGTATCAGAGATCAATGGCTTTCATGATGGACCCCTATTCATATAGTGCATTCTTTGTAATGTTTCCACAGTAAATGCTGAAGTTAATTGTTCTGTTCTTTTGAAGTGATAATACTTTATAATCATTGTCAAACAGTGGAACATTTATTCCAGATGTCAAGCACCTTTATATTTTTGGCGACAATTGCTTGTTCACAATTCTTTTCCCACACAAATTTGTTACACACACAAATGACACTATTCTTGGAACACAAGTGCAGCGGTCATCTCTGTCATGTCCCCTGAACTTCTACCAATGCCTTCTTTGGAAGGCCATGAGCTCTTATCCATTCCCCATTGCTGGTGAACTAATGTGGGCTCTAGTTGGGTCACGATGAAGCAGTGTTCTTTATTTTAAAAAAATAAAGAACCAATTTTGTACTTGGATTAGATGTTGTGGACAACAAATGTTAAACTATACATGCAAATATATTAATAACTGTGTTTTAATTATAATGATATGTACTCAATGTGTGTGGCATCTTCTTCCAGTCACAAAGTTCCCTGAGGAGCTGTTGTGGCCACCAACAAATTCTTCCAACTGCATCGATCATGTGCTATACGAGCAGCATCGCAAAATGTCACGCCCAAAAGTTCGCTGATATTTGTACTTCCCATCACTCTTAATGGGATTGTTGTTCAGCAAAAAAAGTTTTTGTCAAGTTCCATGTATTAGTTTGATAATAATACTGCTTTAAAGTGCTCCCCTATATGTGTCATACGCTATGTGACTTCTTTAATTTACACATTTTTGCATAGGTTATAGCACATAAATCAAACCTCCTTGGTCTTAATAAAATAGCTAGGCAATGCAAAAACTGATAGTGGATGAGAGTTGATAGTGTGAAAGGGTGGATAATTTCAGATTAACCGGGTTTTATTTTTCAGAATTATGGCAGAGTCGAGAGGCGGACAGTATTTCAAAAAATAATAATAATAGTAACTAGGGGGCTTTGTTCCCTGCTTGCTTTGCTTGCCAAAGCTTTTCTACATAAAATGTAGACTATGACAGAGTAAGTCACGTCTTTTCTACGTAAAAGACAACTGTCTAAATGCACTGATGTTCTTCCTCCCTCTGTTTACTCCAATCCTTCAGCTATCTTCCTCACTCATGCTTTTTTTCCCCCCCTCTCTTTTGTTCTGCATGAAGCTCAGGTGACCCCTGATGGAGAGCAACCAGAGTACTGTGGACAGCCTGGCTCACCTCCCAGTGGTGGTGGTGGTGGGCAACGTGGCATCCCACTAGGGGCCCTGCGGCCAAGAAGCCAGCACAAACAACAGAACCCAACACTCAACTACACATGCAACACACAACAACACTTTTCTGGCTTTTACAGAGGTTCTGTATTCATTACAAGAGTACTGATGGTCTTACCCAAACACTGCCACTATGATTGATATCTAAAGAGGAAATACCTATGTAATTATTTACCTGTGCATTTGTAGTGATGTAATTGCCCTGCCCACTTGTACCATGATACCTACATCCCTCTTCTCCCTGCATTCTCAAGGTGGAATAAATATCACTATGTAATTATTTACCTGCATTTACATTGGTCACTTAGGAAAAGGCCTTTTGCTTTGGGTTCCATAATGCACGAGGAACGTTGTTGCCTCTGAAAGAGCAGGACTAAAATATTTACAAACTATACAAATATTTAAAATACAGTCGAACTTTCCTATAACAAATTGGATAAATCCAGCGAAAAATTTCGTTATACAGAGAATATATTTTTTATTAGAAATTATCTCATTAGAAATGAAAATGAATCTACATTTATTTTTAATGTATTTTATTTCAAAAACACTTATTTAAATCACGTTTACACAATTTTCGCCGGTAAGTATCACAAATTTTAAAAAAAATCAAATTTTTGTTTGCGCAGTACAATTAAAAATTGTCTGATTCTCAAAGAAAACCTCACATTTGTTCAGAGCATTAAAAACATTATCAGGAACATTTTCACAAAACTGTAGACCCATACGAACAGTTTTAAAAGCGTTAATCACTTCTTTGCGAGTTGGCTTTTCTACAGGTTGTTCTGATGTGTCTTCAACGTCATCGTTAATTTCTTCGTGATCATGGTCGTGTCTAACACTGTTTAGCAGTATTTCATCTTCATTTGGATGTTCTGCTGTGATCTACATAAACATAACTATCCAGTGTTATTTCATTTTCGATGTTTCCGGACAATTCTAATAATGTCCAAAAGTTTTTCAGTTGTGAAAGGGGCAGTTCATCTTGTTCGTCCAGTCATTGTTTGACTTCTTTATTCAATGCAAATTCCGCTTTCGAAAAACAATTTTGAATAGTGTATTCAGTGACATCGTTTGTCCAAACTTTTGCCAGTTCAGAGATGCAATCTCTAAGGTTATTGTAACCTCCAAGTTTCTATTTTCTGATAACGCATTGACAATCTTCATTATTATTCTCTTTCGATAATGAAATTTAAAATTTTTAATAATGCCTTGGTCCATTGTTTGTTGATAAAAACAACTTCACACTTTTAAGTTTGGCAGAAATACTGGCAGGATGTGCCGGACAGTTGTCAGTTACCAACACGATTTTCCTTTTTAATTTTTTTGTTATACGCTTGTCTAGTTTTAATATCCATTCTTCAAAAATATCACTTGTCATCCATGCTTTTTTTATTACGTTTAGTCAACTTCTAAAGATTTTGTGCCTCTAAAACATCTTGGGTTTTTTGATATTCCGATGACTAAAAGTCTTAATTTTTCACTTCCTGTCATATTTGCTCCAACTAGCACAGTGATTCTTTCTTTCTTTGCTTTGTTTTTCGCCAAAACATTTATCATCCTTAAAAGCAAGTGTTCTATTCGGTAAACATTTAAAGAATAAACCCATTTCATCAGCATTAAAAACATCCTTACGCTCATATTCTTCCAAAATCTTCTTTTAAGGTATTGTTCCTCCAACTGTTCAATTGTCTTCGCTTACATTAATACTTTCTCCACAATTCTGTGGCGCTTCTTAAATTTATCTAACTACCCAGCGCATTAAATTCTGTATTTGCACAGTCCCTTGGAATGAAATTCCAAGGGACTGTGCAAATTTCAGAGCTTGTTGCTTAATTATTAGGCCCGATTTGGTATATTCTTTTCACGTATCATTTGCACCCATTTTAGACAGCTTTATCAACATCTTCATATATACACAACTTAATTCGTTTCTTGTCTGCTCCTCCTTCAATTGCATTTAAAATTGATTCTCGATTTTTTAAAATCATAGATAAACTGCTTGCAGGTATGCACATTTCTCTGCAACATCTTTTTTCTTAAAACCCTGGTCAATATCATAACAATCTTTTCTTTATCATTAATACTTTAAACACTTTCTCTTCAACATTGTTTCTGCAATTGTAAAGGTTACTCAAATGCAGCTCTTGATGATACACACACACCGCCAACTTCGCTGCACTGGGGATATAGTGAATTGTTAGTACCGCCTACTCAATGACGTTCGCTTGCCAATTCAACAGTATCACATGACCTTTCCCATCAATCACTTTGAAGAAATATGCGACTGTGAATTTCTTTTATTCTGCTTTCACACATACATACATGAAAGAAAATTTATGGTTAATGTGTGCTGTATGTTACTTTTCAGAAAAAAAAAAAAATACAAGAGTATATAGCCTACGTGATTGATGACGAACGAAATTAAAAAGAAAAAAAAATTTCATGAGAACCATCTATTTAGAGTCCAGATTAGATGAGAATGGACATATCTTATAATGATTGACAGGAAGGTCACATGGTACAGTTGAGTTGAGAAGCGAATGTTACTCAGTAGTAAAAACCGACTATGGTAGCATTCTGTGTATTGCCGCCGCAGCATTCTAAAGTTTACCACAGCAAATTTCGTTTTTCCCTGAGCCAACATCAATTTACAAATCTACCCTATTTATTGTAAAGTTTATGACCACTTTTAAGAAAACCCATATGGTTTAATAACTGTAACAAAAATGAAATAAAGACCCTCCTACAGGCATCAATGGCCACAAGTGTTCACTAAAAGGATGATTATTTAATTCCAGATGCTAATGCGTGATTTCGGAAGGAAGGAGGCAGTATATTTGAGTAGCTGTTTAGCAGTAAATGCTTGAAAATCTTCAAAAATGCTTTTACTAAATTTTTAAAAAATTTGTTATAGAGAGACTAACACTTCGCTATATGGTGTTAATTTTACCTGTAATTTTGTTTCAAAGTGCAATGTTTTGTGAAAAAATTCGTAATATAGAGAAATTCGTTAAATAAAAGTTCATAATAGAGAAGTTCCACTGTATTTACAAAATACTAAACTATTTGTAAAATTATACAAACTATATCAGGTGGTCCCTTCTTCAGTTGACATTACAATGGAACACCAATGATGCCGTGCATGGTCATGTATTACAGAGTGAAGCACGTGCACGAGGTTGGCGAATGTTATAGAGACAGCTGTCTTTCAATGGAAGACAACAATGTAATTATTTACCTGTGCATTTGTAGTGATGTAATTGCCCTGTCCCCTTCTCCCATTGGCTCAAATAACTATCACTAGGAGGAAAACTTTTTTTAATGTATAGAGAAATAAAGTATTAGTAAAGCATATTCAAAATCATATGCTCCTTCTGTTAACCTATTACTGATTTTGAGTTATCAAGTGCTATGAATCATCTAATATCATTTTGGCAAGATTTATTGTGTATTGTAAGATTGTATATTTTTAAAATGTAATATTGAATATATAATTTGTAACTGCGCATAGCATTGCTGTATTAACATTTTCTTTTCTAGTGGCACTTGCTTATGGATTCTACAAAAATGAACACTCTGAAGAAAAGCCTAAACATTCCATATTTGTTGATTTGGGTAACTCATCATTGCAGATTTCTGCATGTGCATTCACCAAGGATAAATTACAGGTATAGCATAGTTAAAGCAGTTGGTGTCTCACTATTTTTAAGGTTTTTTATTTTATTTTATTAGATTTCTGAGTAGCTTTCTCCTTGCTGAACTTATTATATTAGTGAATTTTACTAGCAAAACTAGTAATAATTTTACTAGCACATATTAGCAATTTTTTAGCAAATTCCATATTTTTAAGAGTTCCCTGCTCCTAGAACAAGTTATTAATGACTTAAGGAACTTAAGTTAATCTCTTAAGGAACATAGCAAAACTTCTAAATAGCTTTTACTGCATTTTTATAAAAGAAACAAGTTCAGCAAACACTAAGGTGTGCTGTACTAGCAAAAATTAATGCTTATGTTGCAGAGCATTTTGTAGATAGATTCACACGTACAACTAATAACAGCTATTACAAACTATTCAAAATGGCGTTTTTCCCAAGATTTTTTCTCTGCTCTTCCTGCCATTCCTTTGGCTGTTTTATACTAAGAATTTACAGGCTTCAGCAGAGATGACCATGACAAATGTACCAGATCTTCCGATTTTGGGGAGTTTGGGCTTGGATCCCATCCCTTCCATTTATAATGGAATCGGAGTTAATGAAGATGCTTTACATCTTGAAGCATTCCTTGATGATGGGCAATAATGGAAGGTGAAGTTGCCTAAAACTCCAGAATCCATTGATAAAAAGGCAGATGGTGAAAATGAAGGTGCTCTAACAACCTTTGGTTCCATTATTGACTGGGTGGACGAAACAATGAGCATGACCATCCTGGATTCAGTAGAGGGTTGGTTTGATTCCCTGGATGCACTCAGCATCCAGGGAATCAAACCAACTCAGCAATAGATGGGGATGCAACTGCTCTCTTAATGATGGACACACACACACCTTATTAGATTCTTCACTATCCATTTTACCTGACAATTCTTTAAACAGCACAACTGTGAAATTGGAATCAAGCTCTCCAGATGAAAACATTTTCAAAAATGCTTTTGAATAATACTGATTCAGAAACCTTTGTGCTGCCTAATGAATCATCACTAATATTTATTTGAAGTACATCCAGAGTTCATTACAGATTCAGCAAATGAAACCAAAGAAAATATTCTCTGCTTTCAGCCACTTAATTTCCAGGGAAATCAGTCTTCTCTGCTGCAATCTGTAAAATTGAAAACCAGATTGGTTTCCTGTTCTAAACCAAAGAGATTAAAGCAATCTAAACAAGAAAGAAAAAAGACAATCACTCCAAGGTGAGGTTGATTTGTATGCTAGGTAAGAACAGGAAACTGAAAGAGAAAGTTCAGCAGCTCTGTAGTGAGATATCTTACTTAAAAAAATTAATGAGATGTTTAAGGCAAAAGGCATTCTTAAGTAATAAGTACTACATTTAAAGTAGAAAGACACCACCTGATTCACCTGCTGAGTTATCAACTGCTACACCTGCAAGTGAAGTAACTGATAGATTGTAGAAGGATTGTAGAACAAATAATGAGAAGAAAGGAGATGAGTGGTGGTCAAGGGATACTGCCAGATAAATTAAACATATAGATGGAAATGGACATCATTAAGTTTAAAGTTGTTGTCTTGTACACTGTATGAACAATAGTATTTATATATGTACAAATATACACAGATGAGCCAAAACATTATGACCACCTACCTAATATAATGTTGGTCCTCCCCGTGCAGCCAAAACAGCTCTTACCCGGTGAGGCATGGACGCTACAAGATTTCTAAATGTGTCTTGTGGTACCTGGTACCAACACGTAACCATCAGATCCTTTAACTCCTGTAAGTCCATGGTTGAGATGCCGCAGATCGGAGTTGCTGTTCCAACACAAAGCACAGATGCTCGATGGGATTGATGTCTGAGGAATTTGGAGGCCAGGGCAATACCTGGAAGTCTCCCTCATGTTCCGCAAACCAGTGTCGAACAATCTGAGCGGTGTGGCATGGCATGGCACATTATCTTGCTGAAAGACTGCACTGCCAGAGGGGAAGACCATTGCCATGAAAGGGTGTACCTGGTCAGCAATGATGTTTAGGTATGTGGTAGACGTCAGAGTGCCTGGCTCATGGATGACTGGACCCAGAGTATCCCAGCAGAACATCACCCAAAGCATGACACTGCCACCACCAGCTTGTTTTTGTCCCATGGTCCCTCCAGGTGCCATCACTCCCCAGGTAAACAATGCACATGTACCCAGCCATCCACATGATGTAACAGGAAACTTGATTCATCAGAACAGATGACCTCCTTCCAGTCACTCAAGGTCCAGTTTCTATGCTCGTGTGCCCATTGTAGGCACGGTGGCCGGTAAACTGTGGTTAGCATGGACACTCGGTGTGGCCTATGGCTACGCAGCTCCATTTTCAGCAGGGTTTGATGTACTGTGTGTTGTGACACATTACTTCCGTGACTAGCATTCCAATTACCGGGTAGTTGCACCACAGTCGCCCTGCTGTTGTCACGTACCATCTGGGAGAGCCTTTGCTCGCCTCGAGCATCGATGAGCCATGGTCATCCAAAATCTCACTGGCGGTTTGTGGGTTCCCCCTCCTTGGACCACTTTCGGTAGGTACTAACCACGGCTGACTGTGAGCATCCCACCAGCCGTGCCATTTCGGATATGTTCTGACCCAGTCATCTGGCCACTACAATTTGGCCTTTGTCAAACTTGCTTAAGTCCACTGCCCTTCCCATCCGAAGAACAAGAGTAACACTGATTAACGGTGCCCACTATCAAGTGTTTTTTATACAGTGTCCCGACCCCTGCATGCGCTGTAGTTCACCTGCAGTTGCTTCGATTTGCATAACAACTCGCTGGTCATAATGTTTTGGCTCATCGGTGTATGGTCTATTTCTCTCACCATGAATTGTTGAAGAGGCTTCCCTTCTGCTTTTGACTTCTGGCCTTGTCCGAAGGAACAAGGCCAGAAGTCAAAAACCTAATACATAGCAGGGCCACTTTACCCTGTATGATAGCCTCAATCCTCCTGGGGCATACAGGTGACCCCCGATTAATGTTAATAATTCTTTCTGCAAAAACAGAGCACTAAGTGAATCTGCGTAAAGCGAGCGACGCATTCCCATAAGGTAACATATGTATTTGTGAGTTGCTGTCGGTGCCATAGGATATTTCCTAATCAATAATAAATGGTAGTGTTATGTTATGTTATTTGGTTTTTAGGAGCATTAGCAACTATGGCCATATTGCTCCGGGGATATGCTGTGGTCATTCCCTGACCTTTCTGCATCCTCCGTATTTGGTGGTCACGGGCTCGAACACCGGTCTAATCAAGAAGCGTGTGCTACGCACTGCCGCTCCTGCTTACCTGGCTACGGAGGTGCCAAACGGTAGTGAAAAGATGTGCAAATGTCAGTCAAAATATTTAATATTCAAATATTTTTACATATAAAATATTCTGCATTACATACGTATATAATTGTGGTAACTACTTGCGTATCAAAATTAAACGTAAAATTCCAGTTATAATCATGAATTTAAATTATCTAAATTTCTTTTAATTGATTTAATTTAATCATGAAAAATGTGTTGATTTTGGGTTGAACTTTGGCCCTCTTCCAAATAAACTAAAAGGAGTATTAATTTAAAATCCCCCGCAGCATTCATCATCATCATCATCATCAGCCATTTTCAATCCACTGCAGGATGAAGGCCTCTCCCGCAACTTTCCAGTTCCTTCTGTTTTGAGCACTGGCCATCCATTTACTACCCACAAACTCATGAATTTCATCTATCCATCCCCGCCTTTGCCTTCCAGGTTTTCTTCTAGCTCCTCTTGGGTATCATTCTGTTATTTTCGTAGTCCATCTGTCATCATGTCTTCGAGCTATGTGTCCTGCCCAAGACCATTTTAGTTCTTTAGTTTTGATAAGAATATCCTTTACTTGAGTTTGCTGCCTAATCCATGTGTTTCTCTTCTTATCTAACAGTCTGATTCCCAATATAATTCGTTCCATTCTTCACTGTGTAGTTCTCAGCTTCTCTTCCATTCTTTTGGTGAGTGCCCAAGTTTCACTTCCATAAGTCATGGTGGGGAGTATACATTGGTTCATTATTTTATGTTTCAGACAAACTGGGATATTGCTCTTCAGTATTTCCTGAATGCTATCCATCCAAAATTTATTCTTCTCTTGACTCCCAGCCATTTATCATTATTACTGTACAGCTAATAACTTGTCCCAGATAAGTATATGACTCCACCTTTTCAATTACTGCTCCTTCAGTCATTATTTCCCTTTCTGTGGCATATTTGTTCATCATTACTTTTGTTTTAGCCATATTCATCTTTAGTCCAAAATCCTTACTAACTGTGCATAACTGATTAAGATTTTCCTCTAATTCTTTGGGATCGTGGCTTATGACCACAATGTCATCTGCAAATCGTAAATGGTTTAGGTACTCTCCGTTCACATTGACTCCTTTCTGCGACTAGTCTAATCTTCTGAAAGCTTCCTCAAGGGCAGCAGTAAACAGCTTCAGAGATATTGTGTCTCCTTATCAAACTTGTTTCTCGATTTTAAATTTCCTACTGTCTTTGTCTAGTCTAATAAAGGAGGTAGCACTCTCATATATTTTCTTCAAAATCATAATATATGGGGTATCTATGCCTTGTCTTTCCAGTGCCCGAAACATTGCCTTATGCTGTATGGAGTCAAATGCCTTTTCATAATCCACAAATGCCAGGCATAATGGTGTTTTATATTCATTTGCTTTCTCCATTAGCTGTGATATTACATGAAGGTGATCCATAGTTGAGAATCCTGTCCTAAAGCCAGCTTGCTTTTTCGGTTGATTCTCATCAAGTATTCTTTCTAATCTGTTAGTAATGACCCTTGTGAACAACTTGTAGATGTGGGATAACAAGCTAATTGGTCTATAATTTCCAATTTCTGATTTATCTCCTTTCTTATGCAGCAAAACTATGATTGCATTATTCCACTGCTTAAGCATCACACCTTTTCTAATACAGTGAGGATGAAGTCCATTTCATTAGTTGTTAATCCATTTGGACTCTTCCATGTCCACTTTCTGTTCACCCTTTTCTTGAAAAAAGTGTTCATTACTGACAGTCCTTGAGATTCAGCAAATTCCACAAGTCTTTCGCCTCATTTCTTTCACCAATTCCAAAATTTACTATAGTTCCTCTTTCTGCGCTGTTTTGCCTTTTTCCAACCTTAGCATTGAAGTCCCCCATAATAATAGTGTAGTGGGTTTTCTGCTTATCTAGAAGACTGTTTCGGTGTACATTTCTTCAGCCTCTTCATCATCATGGCTTGATGTTGGTGCATAAATCATTATAATCTTTAGCTTGTACCTCTTAGAAATTTTGAGTATTAGTCTTGACACCCTTGGTGATGTACTTTTGAATTCCAAAATGTTGTTTTTAAAATCTTTATGGACCAGAAACCCAACTCCACCTTCACTCCTTTCACTGTTTCCATTGGTGTACAGCAGATTTCCACTTGATAAACTTATAAGTGATTCATTTCTTCTTGTTTCAGCCCAACTGATGATATTCCAATTCACATTTTCTAATTCCTTTTCCAGCTCTAATATCCTGTCTTCACCGATGAGTGATGTTACATTATAACAGGCCAAGTTCAATTTCCATGCATGGCAGCCTGGTTGTACCCAGAGATTCTTAGCACCCTCTGCTTCCACTCTGATCCTCTTGCTGCCATAAGAGGGAGAGTGAAAGCTGCTGGGGACTGAGGGCCATTTGTTTTGTCGTGCTGTCATATGCTGGAGGGTTTGGTCTTTTCCTCTTCACGCTGACCAGGCATCTTGAAGAGAACCACTCTACACGTTCGTTGCCACCTAAGTGACGTAACAGGGCTTACCATCGAGAAGGTGTGCATGAGTGGATTTTAGGGAGGCTGGCCAACCGGACTTCTCCTAAATCTTCTGTAATAGAGAGATATTGGATCCATCAGTGTTTTAGGCTGAGTGTCTGATAACACACAGAATACCTGTTCCCCTCTAAGCCCTCCCCACAGCATTACCACCCAACAATAAAGTCAACCGATCCTTTGCCGCTTTGAAACCTGGCATGTTTTTTTCTTCTTTCAATATGAAATTCTTTTAGGCATTCGTTTCCACAAAAGTCCTGCTTCATCTGTGTTAAAAACTTGTTGAGAAGTATAACACATAATACCCCTCTTCAATAATTTTAACAAGTTCTTTTTTGAAAGTTTCGGCTCCTTGATCTGCACTTGCGGCTTCTCCCTGGATTTTAAATCTATTCAACCAGCCCTTACCAGTTTTAAATGGTTCCACTTTTTTTTTTTTTTTTTAGGTGAGTTTTCTTCAGTTAATCATATTGGCTAATCTCTTTCTCTCTCAATCTATCTCTTTTTTTTTATTTTATTTTTTTAATATATAATATTTAACTGAATTCTGCATTGGATATTATCTTCAATAAAATTTAAAGTCTTTCCATTTCAATCCTAATAGCCGGCCTAGCCCTAGTTGCTTGCAGTGGAACAGCTATCTTTCCCGCTGCTAAAATTAATTCTTTATTTTTTTATAATTGTTCTTACAGTTAAACTTGCAAGTCCTAAATTATGGCACACATCCGCTTGTCGTTGACCGGAATCGATTCGCTTCAAAACATCTAATTTAATTTTGAAATTCAATATTTTTCTTACATTTATAGTCTTTGTACTGCACCCAGACATTGCTTTTTCATTCTTATTGGCCATTATTAACTCTTCGAAAATGTAACTGCGTTGGTTGTAAAGTAAACTGTCCGTTATGCACTGTCTAATACTGTACTGAGTGATGACTAGATTTCGGATAAATACATATAATGCAAATATTACAAGCAATATACTTGTTCATTTTTTAAAATGTTGATCTCGTAACTACGTAACAAGTCACTGTACTGCAATTAAATTAGAGTGCGAGAAAATTTCACTGAGCGTGGGAAAATTTCTCAAGTTGGCATGGGAAACATTTTAATGCTGTTTTGCTATTCATTTTCAAGCAATCGACTCCATCAAATGAAATGATTTCGTTAAATATGCCAAAAATGCAATCTGTAAAAGAGCATTATAGTGATCTGTGACAGCATTATAGTCAGATACGGGTTATAATATAAGAACAGCATTATAGCGAATCAGCATAAAGCGAACTGCATTATAATGGGGACGTGCTGTATTTTCTTTCAATTTCTGGTAGGTGCCCACTGGATTTTGCCTCCATTTCTTCAGAAAAGTTGGAGTCTTTGGAAGGAAGCTATTTTGGCGGCAGTAATGGTACTGTAACTTGTCCCACTCGTTATCGACAAACCTCTTATATAACATGGAATGTTGTGTATATTCATATGCTATTATATTGACAGAGGCCAATTTCCCTTATACTGCCACCTTATAAATAGAATTCTCCAGAATGTCAGAATACATTGTTGGACTTAGTGATTTCGGGCACTACTGCTAAATGGGCAAAGTCAAAATCGGCTGAAACAGTCCCTGTGCCATTAGATAGCTTGCAAAAATTTTATAGTTAGGATGATGTGCCTCAATGGAAAATGCTGTCTAGATATCATTTTGCATTATTGACCGCCGTGTTATCAGGCTGCCCTCCTGTTGAACCGTGGCAAGTAGCTCTCTACAGATGATTGACATGTCATCGGTGGTCTTCCATCTTTGAATAGCATCTGCCAATGGATTTTATTCAAATGAGTTGCAGCCACATGCACAGAATACTGATGTGGCATCAATCAACCCATCCCCTGTTGGAAGTCTAAGTTCTGATCCCCACCCATGCTGTCTTCTAAGATACTGCTGCTATGCAGACAGGCCCATGAGCTTTATATCAATATGTTTGAGCTGTTATGCATCTGTGGGGGACTTTGGGTTTGACTATTTGTGATATAATTTGGTAGACAGGGTAAAAGTTGTCACTTCTGGCATTATACTTAGGCCTTGCACATGAGAAATACTGTGTATGTGAGGTTATTAATAATTCCACTAGCATGAAGATGCATATTTAGATGATAAAATTAGCCGTATTCTTAAACAGTACATTCATTTATTTGGAGTAATTCCATTTGGTGTCTTCAGTGAATCTTTGCCTATGTTTGAGGATTTTTAAATGGTTAATTTTAATAAGCTTGCCTGAATTTTTTTTATTCTGTGAATATTGCATTTTCTAAATGTATTGAATGCCATTCCCAAATTCTCCCAAAATGTTCATTAAATCTTGCATTATGTAATGGTATTTTATTTTTATGCTGAGAGATAGTTGCATTAGCAGTACCGATATTTAAGAGCACAGTCAGTTTGTATTCAAATTAGGTAGTCTGACCTATTTTTCTGAAAAGATTGAATGTCAGATTAATAGGTATACCAACCTAATAGCACTTAGCACCTTCTTTGTTCCTCAGAACAGACTCAAGTCATTGGGACATGGACTCCACAAGGTGCTAAAATTATTCAACAAAGATGCTGGCCCATGAAAACATGATTGCTGTGGTGAAACCCTATTCAAATCACTATAAATTTTTGTTTCAAGATACACAGAATTCCACTGCAGAGATTACAGTGCTTTATGCAACAGGTTTTAATTCCTCTTAATTTACAACATAACCTGCTGTTTCATTTATAATTTAGTTCACAATTTTATTGGCTCATTCTTAGAATGAGCTATTCATTTATGAGTCAAGTGTTTCATGGTATCTTCACAAGGACATGTTTTTGTTCCCAAAAGTCATCAGGAAGCTGACTCTTGGTGTGCTAACGTAATTTTTTTTTATTCTACTATTAACCTGTTATATTCAATTAAGACTTACAAGGGTATTTAGTCTATTTTTATGTTATTATTCATATGCTATTATACAATGTTGAAGGCTGTAAATAGTTGCATATTATTGATTAATGTTAATTCTTATTTTGTATTTCTGCACACAGGTGAACTACTGTTTATTGCTAATGTATGCATCATTCCAAATAAATAAATTGCATCCCACATTTGCTTCCAAATGGATGGGACTAGATCTCTGCTTCAAATAGGACCACCAAATACGGAAGATGCGGAAAGGTCAGGGAATGACCACTGCATATTTCCGGAGCAATATGGCCTTAGTTGCTAATGCTCCTAAAAACCAAATAACAAACAAACAAGCTTCAAACAGCTTATTCAATTTCATCTTACAGATATTCAGTCATTTTGAGATCTAGTGACTGAACAGACAAAGGAATTATGGTAAAATCATTCATGTGCACCTGGAACCATTTGTGAATGATGCATACCTCCTGTTGTTGACGTTTCTGTGTCTATGGTACCTATAGCTGCTTGTTTTTAGCTGATAAGGATGGAATCTGGCGAAGTATACATGGAAGTGTTCCTTCATTGGCTTCATCCTTGAACCCATTGGAAACAGGCTACAACAAATGCCCCTTATATCTATCCAATGACAGATATAATGCAGTTGTCTGCATAAAGAAGAGCTTATTATTATTAGGGTCTCTGACCGCCTGAATCATTCAGAGCATAGGAACATAGGCTTTGAATCCTAAAAGAAACTGCTCACATCTTCAATGACAGAGTTCTGGCATAAAATGAAAACTTACTTGAGGGAATTCCCTGCCTTCACGTCTTTGAATTGATGCATCTTCATAAAGAGGGTGGAAGTAATCTAAAGACCAAAAGATTGAAGAGTATGGTAAGCGGCTACATGTATATGGAATGGGTGGCAAGTTTGAATGTCTTATGGGTGATTTCAGTTTGCCACTAATTGATTGGAATAAGTGGGAAGGGAACTTACCGTGGGGAATAATTTTTAAGAAAACTAGATGATTATAGTGTATGTCAGCATGTTGGAGAAATTACTACAGGAAGGAATGTTCTAGATCTGATCATTACTCATGAATGAGATGACACAATAAGGCTTAGAAGTAGAAGTACAGGAACCATTGGCAGAAAGATGTTGCAGTAATTCAAGTTAAAGGCATGGGTTTTAATTTCAGAAAAGAGGACTGTGACAGTTAAAGACACTGCATGACATCTTTCAATTGGGCAATTCCATTAGTATTATGGATTGCCTTTAAAGCAATAATAATAGAAGTCAAGAATTATTGCATCAGCATTAGTTGAGGCATACGATGCAAGAAAGTAAACTTATGCAGCATCAGCCAAAAAAAAAAACCTCATTTCATCCATCTGTTCATTCCAAATGCCTGTCCAGCTCAGCCTTAAATTTATTTACGCTATCAACTTATTATTATTATTATTATTATTATTATTATTAATAGCCATATGATGCAAGGAAGCCTAAGGCTTATGCTGCATCAGGGGTAAAAAAAAGTTCCCTGAGAGAGAGAGAGAGAGAGAGAGAGAGTCAAAAGTAGAAGGAAATCACCAAGAAAGAGAAGAATGATGATATCCAGCTCAGGACCCTGGGTGTACCAACCCCATACTCACAAGATGTGAGTCCCCGGGGTTAACTTCCACAACAACAAGAGATGGAAGTCTGTTCCAGCAATCAACCACCTGCTGGCTAAAGGCAAATTTCCGCACATCTATTCTACAACTGTCTTTCCCAAATTTGAATCTATGCCCCCTCAGGTTCTTAATCTGAGCAAAAGGAAGAATCCCATCAGCATTGAGCTTGCTCAACCCATTCAAGACTTTATACACCTCAGTCAGACTACCTCGCAGGTGCGTAGTCTCTAGACACTGCACTGTAATTTGCAGAACTTAAGCCTTTCTTGGTATGAGCACCCCTTTGTTCTCCTCACCAATCTTGTTGCCCTTCATTGTACTCATTCTAGCAACTCTACATCCTTCCTAAAATGAGGCCTCCATTCCTGTACACTTTACTCAAGGTGTGGTCTGACCATTGCCTTGCACAATGGGATAATCACCTTGTTCCTGCCAGCAAAATTCCTATATATTATTGACAAGACTCCATAACCTGCTCTGGCAGGCCGTCTGTACTGCTCAGCAAACTTCATATCTGACTGCACAATTACTCCCAGTTCCTTTTCACTCCCCACTTCCCTGAGTGTATCACACACATTTGGTACGTTCCTCTTGGATTACTGCTACCCATACGCAGAACTTTGCACTTGTCAATGTTAAACTTCAGTTGCCACTTCTCAGCCCACTTGCCCAACTTATCTAGATCCAGTTGTAGTAGCATACTGTCATTAACAACCTTTGTTTCATCTGCAAACTTGAACATTAAGCCTGTTATACCTTCATCAACATCATTGACGAATACACTAAACAACAATGGGCCCAGCACCAAATCCTGGGGAACTCCACTAATAACATTAGTCCACGAAGAGCAGTGTCCATTGATTACCACTCTGCCGTCTCCCTTCCGACCATCCCTTTATTCATTGTAGCAATTTACCCTTAATGCCATACTGCTCCGATTTGTATAGCGGTCTTCCATGCGCAACAGTATCGAAAGCTTTACTAAAATCCAAGTAGATGATATCAAAATTATTTTTTGTATCCTGTTCCTTTTGACCACCTCATAGTATCCAATTAAATTGGTCAAACAAGACCTCCCTTTAACAAACCCATGCTGTCGTAATTATTACTACTGTCTTGTCTGTATGATCCTGCAATGTTTCTTTAACCAGTGACTCCATTATTTTCCCCAAAACACAGATTAAACTAACAGGTCTATAGTTACTTGTGTCACTTTTGAACCCCCCATTTGTGAATTTAGGATACATTTGCACACCTCCAGTCCATGCCCCTCCCCAGTACAAGGAAGCTCTCATAATTATGGCTAAGGTTTTGCTTACTTCCTTTGCTGCCTCCTTTAATATAACTGGATTGATCCCATTAACCCCAGATGCCTTCCTTATGTTTAACTTTACTCTCAGTTATTACAAAATCTCTTAGCTCCCTGTTAGAGTACTTCTGGCATTTCCCTCTTTTATAATTCCTCATGTGTGAATTTAGATGCAAAATACTCATTTCGTTTATCAGCTACCTGAGCATGATCATCAGTAGTCAAACCATCTATGTTAAGTGGACCAATCTGATTCATTCCTTTCTTTCTAGAGTTTACATAAGTAAAGAACTCTTTGCTGTTTTTCTTTTGCATCCTTTGCCAAAGATTTCTCGTAACCTGCCTTTGCGTCCCTATTCTTCTTTGTGATTTGATTACAGACTAGCTTATTTCTGCCATAGGCTTCTGTTGCGTGATAATTTATATACGTTACATGCATTTTTCTTCTCTGCCCCGAACCTCATTAATTCATCTGACACCCATTTAGGCCTAAACCTTGAACAGTATTTCTTAGTTGGTATGAAAAGCCTAGTAGCCTCTAAGATTAAGTCCCTGAAGGCTTCCCATTTAGAATTCACTGTTGGTAACATCAGTTGATCCCTCTGTGCAGAATTTAAAAACTGAGACCACTGTAGTCACCTTTATGAAAGCAAAAGCCCTTCTCTATACCTTTGATGGTAGTTACACCTTTAAGTAAATCTAACATCGGTACACTGTGATCACTGTCACCCAATGGTTCCTTTATCTGCAAATTCTTAATGCATGAATAATCACTGCTGATATGAGATCAAGAGTATTACTCCTTCTGGTTGCCTCTCGAACATGTTTCTGTACAAAAGTCATCCAATAAATCCACAAAAGTCTTTCTAGTGTGCAAGTGACCAACCCAGAAGTTCCAATCAATGTTTGGAAAGTTCCAATCTCCCATTATAAGACATTCTGATTTACTGGCCCACTATTTTTCTGCACAATTGCTCATTATACTCATCAGATTCATTAGGCCTATAACACACACCTACTCTCATTTTTTCTTTCCAGTGCTTACATCACACCATATGATTATTAAAAAAATATAGCATTAGCATTAGTAGAGGCATTTGATGCAAGAAAGCAAGCTTATGCAGCATCAGCCAAAAAAAAAAAAAAAAAAAAACCACTTCCACTTCACCCCTCTGTTTGTTCAAAATACCTGTCCAGTTGAGCCTTAAACTTATTTAGGCTATCAATTTCCACGACAAGGGATGGAAGTCTGTTCCACCAACCAACCACTCGCTGGCTAAAGGCAAATTTCCGCACGTCTAACCTAAATCTGTCTTTCCTCAATTTGAATTTATGCCCTCTCAGGTGATTATTCTGAGCGAGAGGAAGAATCCCATCAGCATTGAGCATGCTCAAACCATTCAATGCTTTATACACCTCTATCAGATCACCTCGCTGGTGCCTAGTCTCCAGACAATGTAATTTGCAAAACTTAAGCCTTTATTCGTAAGAGCACCCCTTTGTTCCATTCACTAATCTTGTTGCCCTTCTCTGTACTCGTTCCAGCAGCTCTACATCCTTCTTGAAATGAGGCCTCCAGACCTGTATACAGTACTCTAGGTGTGGCCTGACCATTGCCTTATACAAGGGAATAATCACCTTCTTATCCCTGCTAGAAAAATTCCTATATATCCTTGACAATACACCATGAGCAACTCTTGCAGCCAGTCTGCACTGCTCAGAGAACTTCATATCTGCCTGCACAACCACCCCCAGGTCCCTTTCATTCTCTACCACTGTCAGTGTAGTACCACAGAGTTGATACGTTGCTCTGGGGTTGCTGTTTCCCATGTGTAGTACTTTACATTTGTCAATGTTAAACTTCATTTGCCACCTCTCAGCCCATCTGCTCGACCTTTGCAGATCCTGTTGCAGCAGCAGCATAGTGTCGGTAGTGTCCTTGACAACCCTGCCTACCTTTGTATCGTCTGCAAACTTCAACATTAAACTTGATATACCATCATCAATATCATTTATGAATACAGAAAACAATGGAACCAACACTGAGCCCCGAGGGACTCCACTAATAACATTAGTCCATGATAAGCAGTGTCCATTGATTACCACTCTCTGTCTTCTCCCCCTCAGCCACCCCTTTATCCACAGCAGCAATTTGCCTCCAATGTCACACTGCCCCAATTTGTGCAGCAGTCTTCCATGTGCAACAGTATCAAAAGTCTTTCTAAGATCCAAGTATATAATATCAAAGTTATTCCCTGCATCCAGTTCCTTTGTGACTGCATCATAGGATCCAATCAAATTGGTCAGGCAAGACTTCCCCTTAACAAAACCATGCTGTGTCCGAGCTATAATTGAAGTCTTGGCTAAATGATCCTGCAGTGCTTCTTTAACTAGTGCCTCCATTAACCAGGCGCCTCCATAGCCAGGTGGGAAGGAGCAGCAGTGCGTAGCACACGCTTCTTGATTAGACCGGGGTTCGAGCCTGTCACCACCAAATACGGAGGATGCGGAAAGGTCAGGAATGACCACCGCATATTCCCGGAGCAATATGGCCTTAGTTGCTAATGCTCCTAAAAACCAAATCACAAACAAACAAACCAAAGAAACTAATCTTTGCCGACCGGGCTAGCCGAGTGGGTAAAGTACCTGCCCGGCAACCCAAAGGTCGCGGGTTCGATTCCCGCCTCGGGCTTGGATCAAAGTACTGCAAAAACCTTGGGAGGTGCAATATGGCCACAGAAGCCGATGCGCCAACAACTATCAAATCAATCAGTCAAGCCTCCATTAATTTTCCTGGAACAGAAGTTAAACTCACAGGTCTATAATTGCTTGTGTCAGCCTTTGATCCTCCTTTGTGAATTGGGGTCACATTTGCACATCTCCAGTCTGCAGGTATCTCCCCTTAGTCCAAGGAAGCTCTCATAATTATGGCTAAGGGTTTGTTTACTTCCCCTGCTGCCTCCTTTAATATAACTGGATAGATCCCATCCACCCCAGGTGCCTTTCTTGTGTTTATCTTCAACAGTTTCTCCTCCACTTTACTCTCAGTTATTACCAGATTCTCTAGCTTACTGCTAGAGTTGAATACACCCCTGGCTTTCCCATCGCTAAATAACTCCTCATGTGTGAATGTCGATGCAAAATATTCGTTTAGTTTGTTAGCCACCTGAGCAGGATCATCAACAGTTGACCCATCGATATCAAGTGGACCAATCTGATTCATCCCCTTCCTTCTAGAGTTTACATAAGTAAAGAACTCTTTGCTGTTTTTCTTTGCATCCCTTGCCAAAGATTTCTCGTACTCTGCCTTCGCCTGCCTAACCTCCTTTGTAACTTGGTTACAGATCAACTTGTATCTATCATAGGCTTCTGTGTCATGTGTTAATTTGTATATATCCCATGCATATTTCTTCTCTGCCATATGCCTTATCAGTTCATCTGACATCCATTTAGGCCTAAACCTTGAACAATATTTCTTAGTTGGTATGTAAAGCCTAGTAGCTTCCAAGATAAGTTCTTTGAATGATTCCCATTTTGCATTTGCTGTTGGTAACATCATCAGTTGGTCCCACTGTATAGAATTTAAATATTGTCTCAGTCCATCGTAGTCGCCTTTACGAAAGCAATAACCCTTCCCTTTACCCCTAATGGTAGTTACCTCTTTGAGTAAATCCCACTTCAGCACACTGTGATCACTGCCACCTAGTGGTTCATTTATCTGCAGATTCTTAATGCATGAAGAATCACTGCTGATAATAAAATCAAGAGTATTCCTCCCTCTGGTTGCCTCCTGAACATGCTGATGTAGAAAACAATCATCCAATAAATCCACAAAAGCCTTTCTAGTGTGTGAGTGACCAGCCCCCAAACTCCAGTCAATATCTGGGAAATTAAAATCTCCCATTATAAGACTCGCTGATTTACTGGCCCACTCTATTTCCCTGTACAGTTTCTTATTATACTCATCAGAGTCATTAGGCCTATAGCACACTCCTACTCTCAATATTGATCTCCCGATGCTTATGTCACACCAAACTAACTCGACACTGCACTGTCCAGCGATGTCCACTGGCTTCACTTCCTTGGATTTTATGTATTTCTTAACTAATAGCATAACCCCTCCTCCCTTCATATCCAGTCTATCCTTTCTGTAGACGTTGTACTCCCCAAATTCCAGTTCTGCATTCCTTATATCTTTGTGACACCAAGTCTCTGATATCCCAACAATATCTGCCTTTGATGTTTTGAGCAATACCTCAAATTCATCAAATTTGTTAACTAAACTCCTAGCATTGGTGTACACGCAACTATACATTCACCTATTTCTATTCTTAGCTACCCTAACACAACCCATGTGTTTTTACTTGTACCGCAATGACTCCCAGCAGTCTCTGAAATATCCTGAATCTTGTTTTTCAGGCTTCTGCTCACTCTAATAGAAGCAGTGCAAGAATCTCTTTCACCTCTGCCAGTGGCTACTGTTAATCTATTCGTCTTTGTATCCCCCCAAGCTAGCAGTTTTCCGACCCACCTAACACTGCCTTGATAGCATCAGCAAATATTCTTGCACCCTTTCTATTTAAGTGTATCCCATCCCTGTAGAAGCAATCTCTCATGTTAACAAGTACAGTCCAAGCTGAAAAAAATTCTACCCCTTGAGCCTTGCACAATCTTTCCAGGGCCGAATTGATTGACAAGGCTCTCATCATATACTCCCTCCTATCGTGTCTGGACAGAATTGCAGACACTTTCAAATTAAACCCTATTTCACGGCTTTTTTTCAACAGTGACCTGTACTTGTTAAGCAATTCTGCCGTATGATGCTGAAATGGATGAATGCAGAGTTGCCAGTCTAATAGAGTTTAAAAAAAAAAAAAAAGAAAAGAAAACAAATTACTGAAGCCTACAATAGCTATAAGTTGATCTATAATAGTATCACAGAAAAGATTATGATGGCCAAGGCTAAGTATGAGAAACCAATGGAAACATGGAGTTTTTTTCATGTATGTGAATACAGAGAAGAAAAACAAATCCGATTGGATCCTTGTGTATTTGGCATCGGGAAAGTCTTAAATTAAACTCAGCTGATATTACTAGTGAATTGTATAGGTACTTTGCACTTTGATCTTTACTAAGATAATATCTTTAATGGTGAGAAGAGGCTGTGCAAGTGAGGCTGAGACATGAAATTAGTGATTCTGAAGTTATAGATGATTGTTTATTAGAAAAATTTTTAAACCTAAAGGCAAGTACAACTCCTGGAGTGTGAATGGTATATGCCTAGTAATTTTGAAGGAGGTAGCCCAAGAGTGCATTGAGCCATTGACGTTAATTTTGTGGACATCATTGGTTCAGGAGCGATTCCATAAGATTGGAGAAATATCAACATATTGCCATTAAATAAAGGCAGTTCTAAGAAAAGTCACTAACTACAGACTAGTTGTCTGACTTTAGTATTATCTTGGAGGCAGTGAATAAGAGTGCAATCCTGGGACATTTAGCTAGAAATGTAATTCTGAAGGACACACAACATGGTTTTGTTAAGGGAAAATCATGTGTAACTAACCTGGTAAGCTATTTTGACACAGTCTCTAATGAGATGTTATTGTATAAGCAAGGTTGGATGTTCTTCAAATTGGTGTGATGTCAGAGGTGACGTTCCCCAAGTTATATCTGATAACTGAGATTCTTTCAGAATCTCAGTTATCGGTTGATTCAACTACTGCTCATCTCAGATGCCCAAATTATTCGCTGTATGATTCCTTTCACCTCAAAGGTGTTACTTGTGCATATCTCCATTCTGATATTTCCTGTCAGAGGCTTGGCAATTTGGAATCTCCTCTCTTTGATCTTCTCTGGCTTAAAATCTCTCTACCTCATTCTGTCAAATTCATCTGTTGTCTCTACCATTCTCCCAACTCCACTAATCACTTGGAGCTCTTTGACTTCCTCTCTTTGCAACTTGACTTTCTCCAGTCCAACTTTCCTAACAGTGAGGTAATTTTCCTTGGTGATTTTAATGTTCACAACTCCAGCTGGCTTCTGTTTTCTAGTCATGCCAACCTAGCTGGTCAAGATGCTGAGGCCTTTGCAATTACTAATGACCTTGCACAGATTGTTCATTTACCTACAAGAATACCAGACAGTCTTAATCATACAGCCAATACGATTGATCTTTTTTCTAACAAACAACCCTTCCAAGTGCACGGTCGAAGTGAGATGTCCTTTGGGCACTTCAGACCACTTCTTTAGGCACTTCAGACCACTTCTTTAGGCACTTCAGACCACTTCTTTAGGCACTTCAACTTGGTGATTGTCTCTTCTCCAATGGAACCTTTATCTCATGGCTACGGCACCTCCGTAGCCAGGTGGAAAGGAGCAGTAGTGTGTATCACATGCTTCTTCATTAGACCGCGGTTCGAGCCCGTCACCACCAAATACAGAAGATGCGGAAAGGTCAGGGAATGACCACCGCATATCCCGGAGCAATATGGCCTTAGTTGCTAATGCTCCTAAAAACCAAAACAACAACAACAATCCATGGCTACTCCGAACCTCGTGTTGTTTGGCATTACAAGAATGCAAAATGGGATGACCTGCGAGACTTCTTTTCCTTGGTTGGATTACTGTTTCAAAACTTCTGATGTCAATGTTTGCTCAGATCGTGTCAGTGAAATTATTCTTGTAGGAATGGAATCCTTTATCCCACACTCCACTTTAAAATCTCGTCCTTTATCTAAACCTTGGTTTTCCAATAAATGTGCTAAGGCTGTTCAAGAGAAGAATGTTGTATATCATAATTGGCTTGTTTCTAATTCTTCAGTTTCATTTTCTGCCTACACCAAAGCTCGCAACAATTGTAAAGCAGTTATTAATCAGTCCAAACTAGAGTTTGAACAGGCTAAGAGTAGAAAACTTGCTTCTTGACCTAATGGTAGCCGAGCATTCTGGTCTCTTGCCAAAGCTATTGGCCGCAACTTTTGCCCATCTCTGCTCCCACCTCTGTCCAAACCAAATGGTTCTGTTGTCAATTCAGCCAAGGATAAAGCTGACCTGCTAGCATCCCATTTTTCTTCCGACTCATGTATTAATGATCTTGGTAAAACACCTCTCACCATTCCCAACGCACTCCATTCAATGCCTCCTGTGGTCTTCCGTCAAAAGGATGTCAGAAGGATTTTGATGAATCTGATGCTAAGAAAGCTCCAGGTCCTGATGGTATTTCTCCACTTGTTCTCAAAAACTGTGCTCCTGAACTCTTTATCTCATGTTCCTTTTACTCCTATTCCATGCCGCCTTTTTTTCAATTTCTTATTCCAAAGGTGTTTTTCCTTCTGCTTGGAAATTTGCTCATATCCAGCCAGTTCCTAAAAAGGGTGACAAATCCCTCCCATCCAATTATTGTCCCATTGCAATTACTTCTACTCTTTCTAAAGAAATGGAGATATCAATTAACTGTCAACTCTTAAACTACATAGAAATCCTCCGTCTGAACAACAATTACCAGTATGGATACCGTCAGTGTTGATTCACTGGTGATATTCTGGTTTATGTTACCCATTTATGGACAAACTCATTGGAAAAGTTCACTGAAACAAGCAGTTGCTCTTGACACCTCAGAGGCTTTCGACCGTGTTTGGCATAAAGGTCTTCTAAACAAGCTTCCATCTTATGGTTTGCAAACTGTTTTTAGTAATTGGTTATCCAGTTTTCTCTCTGATCGCTCACTGAGGGTGATGGTAGATGGCTCTCTGTCTTCTCACTTCTCCACTAATGCTGGTATCAACTAAGGTTCAGTTCTTTCCCCCCACTCTTTTCCTCTTGTATATTAATGACCTTCTTCCATTGACTGGAAATCCTATCCGTAGTTTTGCTGATGATAGCACATTGCATACCACTTTCCATTTTGAGAAACCTTTCCCTGCTCAATCAGCTTCAACTTCTTGAATATCCACTACCAATTCCTTAAATGCCAATCTCCAGTGGGGCGAAAAACAACTTAGTTGATTTCAATCCTTCTAAAACTCAATCTTGTCATATCTCGCAAAAAGGATTCTTCTGCTCCTATACTTATCTTTGGTGACACTCCGATTTCTAGGCAAGATGATATATCTCTTTTGGGGATTACCTTGACTTTTAATCTCTCTTGGAACAAGCTCATTACAAATAATGCTTCCTCTGCATCTAAAAATCTTGGTTTTCTCTCTTTCACTCTTGGCATTTCTTTTCTTCCAAACAGTTGTTCACTCTGTACAAATCGCAAATCTGCCCTACCATGAAATATTGTTCCCACATCTGGGGCAGTGTCCCCAAAATTTCTCTCAGGCTTCTAGATTCCATTCAGAAGAGAGCAGTTAGGTTAATTAATAACTCATCTCTAACAGAGTCTCTGTACTCGCTGTCTCATATATGTACTGTTTCTGCTGCATGCCTTTTCTACAGATACTTCCATGGGCACTGTTCTTCTGAATTGGCTTCTATAATTCCCACTCTCTCTTTCAAAACAGTCCGAACATGTGCCGCCACCAGCCAACATCCATTTACTGTCCATCTTCAAACTAACAGAACCAACTTTTCATCTTCCTCGTTTATTCATTCAAATGCTGTTTTCTAGAACAACCTTCCTTCATACGTATTTGCTGAAAAATACTGTCTACAGAAGTTCAAGTCAACAAATATCTTCTTTCACCTTCTCAACCTCCATCCCCAGCATGGTACTAAGTACTAGAGGTTCTAATACCTCTCTTGTTTGGTGTTTTCATAAAAAAAAATAAATAAAAAATCTTAATATAATGCATTTTAATGCTAAGTAATGAAGTTTCTTCTCAATTTCAATATTAACTAACTTCATGATGTTATACGAGCAGTGGTGTGAAAGTAATGTCTCCTATTTTTCACTCAGAAAATTTAATTCTTACAACTATGCAAAATAAAAATGCTTTTGCATTAATCAATTCTCAATCATTAATAAACATGCTGTTATTTTTCCACAAAGTCACCATTGTCTATGCACTTCTGCCATCTAAGTCAAACGCTGTATTCCAATCCTGTAAAAGCCCTCCGGAGCGTAAGGAAATCAACTTCTTGAATATCCACTAGAGGTTCTAATCCACTAGAAAAACCTTTGAACTGCCATTTTCTGGAACAACTTTCCTTCATACGTATTTCCTGAAAATTAGTCTACAGAAATTCAAGTCCAATGTCAACAAATATCTTCTTTTGTCTTCTCAACCTCCAGCCCAAAGCACAGTACTAAGTACTATAGGTTCTAATACCTCTCGTGTTTGGGGTTTACATAAAAAAAAAAAAAAAAAAAAAAAAGTATCAATTCTTGAACTATTCTTGTTTCTGATTTTCATAAATAACGTCAACAAAGGTATAGAGGGCTTGGTGTCAATTGGCAGATCATGTAAAGATTGAGAGAGTTTTTAATGATCAGTGTTAAGCAGCATTCTTTCAGGATTACTTGAACAGGCGTCAAGAATGGTTGAGAAAAGCACCAGCTGCGTTTTAATGCAAGAAATTGACAAGTCTTACACTTGGGGAATAGCAAGCCCAAAATAACTTACCGACTTGGTGGGGTTCAGTTTCAAAAAGACCCAGGTTCGAATCCTGTCTATGACGCAAGGAACTTTAGTGGGCTTTTTTCACTCCGTGGATGAGTCAGTCGGTCTCAGGTGTAGATAACAAGGTTTTTCCCCCAGCAAAACAGACAAATCGACCAAAGAACACATGCAATTAACAGACACAAGACACAGCATGCCAGATGAATTTAATTATTCAAGAGGCCTAAAAATAATAGTTTTTTGTTCATATTCCCCAATCTCTATCTGTGTTTTTATATATATATATAGGTCCTGTCATCGAATGCTCAGGCAATTAGGTGGCAGGACCTGCCAGAGAATAATGGGCAGCCTGGCTTACCTCCTAGCAGAAAGTACAGGCAATGTGGGGTCCTGCAGCCAAAAGCCAGACCACAGCAACAGAACCCAACATAATACTTCTCACGTACAAACAATACTTTTGTCTTGCTTTTACAGACTAATGTATACTTCACAAGAGTACTTGATGGCACAGTTGTGGGAAACCACTGGTGGCACCACTTCCCCAAATGCTATGTTTATAAGGCAGTTGTAAGACTGCACTTGGAATATTGTTTCCAAGTATGGAGACCTCATCTGAAAAAAAAGACAGCTTGAAAAGGTCCAAAAACAGGCAAATTTCATGGTGAGATCAGCAAAGGAAAGACTGTACAAGAAAAGATTTTATGTGAGCTACACAGCTTGTCAACCAGGCACCTTAGAGGGAACCTGATCGAAGTTTATGACTGTGGGAGCCATTCGTAAAATGAATGAAGGCAAAATTTTCAGTGTGATAGAATTCCAGAACGAGGGACCATAAATTCAAATTACAGAGGAAGAGGTTTAGACTAGATTATAGGAACTTTACTTTTAACCAGCAAGTTTTTGATTTCAGGAACAAGTTGCCACTGCAAGTAATTTTGGCTGACAGTTTGAAGAAATTCAAAGGTTAACTGGATGGTTACTTATGTGATTAAGGAAGAGCATAATTTATTTTATCTACTTTTTTTTTTTTTTTTTTTTTTTTTTTTTTGTAGTACAGCAAAAGCCTCTTGCTTTTCCTTGCACTATATGACTAATACTAAACCACTCTTGCTTGAAACACACACACACACACACACACACACACACACACCTGGGGTGGTGCGTTTTTCAGATGAACTCTCCTTGCCATTGTGTGAATATCACCAATTTTCTTGCAGTACACTAATTGTTTTTTCTACTCCATTATTTTTGTTAGCAATTCCCTGATGATGCAAAAGAGATACTGTGCAAAGCAGTTTCTATGTTAATGCTTTTATGTTAATTACATGCACTTCCAGGAATATTCTTTTTGATTTATTATGTTAATAAAATGAAATTATTTGTAATAGTTCAGAGTGCCACAGTTTACTCCCGAGTTATGGGCATTTTACTCAAAACTAACTTTTTTTCCCCCATTAGATGTATATAATTACATAAGATATGTAATATATTTTTTAGGTTTTAGCAACTGTGTGGGACAGAAATTTAGGTGGAAGGGACTTTGATAATATTATAGTGAAGCATTTTGTTGAAGAATTTAGGACAAAATATAAACTTGATGTTATGTCTAATAAACGTGCACTTGTAAGATTAATTCAAGAATGTGAAAAACTAAAGAAGCAGATGAGCGCTAATCCTCATGAGCTACCACTTAATATTGAATGCTTTATGGAGGATAAGGATGTGACTGGAAGAATGAAAAGGTAAGTTTGTATATGAATTCTACTGTTATTTATTTATTTCTGTATTATAAAACTAATACAAATTTGGAATAGAAAAAGTATGCTATTGACAAATGTTAACTGTATTGTAGAGCTATTGCCAGTAATGAGTTTTGATTTAAAGGATATAACACAGTATGTATTTTTTTTTTAATTTTTTTTTTGTAGCTTTCTCCACAAGAAGTGGCAATGTATTTAGCCATTCGGAATCATACTTAATATAAAGAAACATTTTTTACATCTTTATAAAATTATTTGGTTCTGAGATATTCTTATAAGATTATTTGGTTCTGAGATGTTAGTTAATATGTTTACATAAAAATTTTAAAAATTTATTCGTGTGAACTGGCTCCAGCTTGTCTCTGACTATTGGCCAGCTTTTAAGGAAACAATTTTGATGTTGTAAATGTACTCACCAGTGCATTTAACTTACCAGTAATAAATGGCATTACCCATTTATTATATGAGTTTATAAGCAAAGACTATGTGGGTCCTGAAAGAGGTCCCCCTCCCCATACATGAAATTTTAAAACATTTACATTTGTTCTCTTTTCAGCTTGGTTGTCTAGTATTAGATTGAAATTATTTCAAAAACCAAATAAGAATTTAAAAAAAAAAAAAAAATTAGAGAATTTTGAAGAAATTCCTAAAAACTAGATTCTGTTTTTTGATACTACCTTCTGTATCTATTTATGTATCATTTTATTTAATGTCAACAATTTCTGAATCTGAATTCCAGAGAATTCTGGGTTAACAAGAGCTGATAGGCACAGTCTCCTTTTCTGATTTTAAAAAAAATCTGTTTTCATGTTGCAGTCTTCTATATATAAACTGTCAACAATTACTTAGAAACAGATAAGCAATGGCAGCACTTTCTATACCAACATATTAAAGAGGCTACAAAAGAAACTAATATTCTTGATGTGATTATCAGCAGTGATTCATCATGTATCAAGAGTCTTAAAATAAATGAACCATTAAGTGGTGGTGATTTCAAGTGAGATTTATCAAGGGAAAACAGAATAAATTTTTTTGTGAAGGTTTGCAGGTCTTTGACATTTTTAAAATTATATAAAGTGGTATGAACTGATGTTAAATTCAAATGCCAAATGTTCAGGGAAGTAATCATAAAAGCTACTAAGCTCTTTATACTAATTAAGGGGTATTGTTCAAGGTTTAGTCCCAAATGAATGTCAGATGAACTGATGGGCTTAAGTGGCAGAGAAGGAAAGGGCATGGGATGAATATTAATTATCAGAGGACACAAAATCTTACAGTAAATATAAATTTGTAATCAAGTTATTCAGTGGCTTTAGGCATGTTAAAGCAGATTATGAGAAGTCTTGGCTAAGAGAGCAAAGAAAAAAAGCAAAAAGTTGTGTTTAACACTTGAAGTCACGAACCATATTAATCCACTTGATATGACAAAAATATTGGTGATCCTATGAATTGCTGGCAAACTGAATAAATATTTTGCATTTATATTCACATATGAAGATGGGGATCTCAGAAATCTTTGCTTATTATATATGAGGACCAATATGCCTCCCAATTTTTTTTGCTTTCAAATGTGGTGCTGTAGATCCTTTTGCATGTCACTGAGTGGTCACTAGAGGTCTACAGCTTCACCGTACTGAGTTATGCTGTGATTGGTCTTGTGAGTGCAGCACATGGATAGTTCAAAATGGTAGATGTTACAGATATACGTATCAAGCGAAGAGTGGTGATTGAATTTCTTACCAAGAAAAGTGACATCTATTAATCTTTACGCTTCTCAAAAATGTTTATGGTGATAATACTGTAGATGTGAATACAGTTAGATGTTGGGTATAAGATGCTTTAAGAGTGGGGAAAGTGACATTGTTGACCAGCCCCAAAGTGGCTGGTCAGTGACAACAGACAGCAAGAGCTGGATCGACACACTTATCAGAGGACCGCCGCATCACAACATGTGAATTGTGCGATGCAGTAGGTATAGGGAAACCTGCTGTGATCATCATCATCATCATCATCATCATCATCAGCCATTTTCAATCCACTGCAGGATGAAGGCCTCTCCAGCAACTTTCCAGTTCCTTCTGTTTTGAGCACCTGCTGTGATAGCCATCATAAAGGAACTAGGCTACAACCATATTTGTGCCCGGTGGATCCTGAAAATGCTGACACATGAGCACAAAGAAGCATGGAAAGTCGTCTGTATAGAACTTCTCTAGCTCAATGAGAGTGGAGACTTTTTTCTTTCACGCATAGTCACGGGTGGCAAAACCTGGGTCCACCATTATTACCCTGAAACGAAGAGACACTCGATAGAGTGGTACCATCAAAATTCGCCGTGCAAGAAATCAAAAAGATGGCCTTCTGTCAGTAAAGTCATGGACAATGTTTTGGGACAAAGATTGGATCTTGCATGTGGACTTCTTGGAGTGTGGCACCACAATCAACCCAAAAACGATATGTGGAAATGTTGAAAAAGTTGAAAGCCTGCTTCTGTAGAGTTCAACCAGACAAACCTTGATGAGGTTCTTCTCCGTGAGAATGCACAACCCCACACCAATTTGCACACAATGGAAGTCATTGTAAAACTGGGGTGCACTGTTCTTCCTCACCCCTCTCATAGACTGGATCTTGTGCCTTCCAATTATCACCTCTTTGGGCCGCTGAAGGATGCACTCCATGGAACCCATTTTGTAGATAACAACCAGCTCAAGCACAGTGTTTGTGAAGCCCTCCGGAGCGTAAGGGCTTTTACAGGATTGGAATACAGCGTTTGACTTAGATGGCAGAAGTGCATAGACAATGGTGACTTTGTGGAAAAATAACAGCATGTTTATTAATGATTGAGAATTGATTAATGCAAAAGCATTTTTATTTTGCATAGTTGTAAGAATTAAATTTTCTGAGTGAAAAATAGGAGACATTACTTTCATACCACTGCTCGTATAACATCATGAAGTTAGTTAATATTGAAATTGAGAAGAAACTTCATTACTTAGCATTAAAATGCATTATATTAAGATTTTTTATTTATTTTTTTTTTATGAAAACACCAAACACGAGAGGTATTAGAACCTCTAGTACTTAGTACCATGCTGGGGATGGAGGTTGAGAAGGTGAAAGAAGATATTTGTTGACTTGAACTTCTGTAGACAGTATTTTTCAGCAAATACGTATGAAGGAAGGTTGTTCTAGAAAACAGCATTTGAATGAATAAACGAGGAAGATGAAAAGTTGGTTCTGTTAGTTTGAAGATGGACAGTAAATGGATGTTGGCTGGTGGCGGCACATGTTCGGACTGTTTTGAAAGAGAGAGTGGGAATTATAGAAGCCAATTCAGAAGAACAGTGCCCATGGAAGTATCTGTAGAAAAGGCATGCAGCAGAAACAGTACATATATGAGACAGCGAGTACAGAGACTCTGTTAGAGATGAGTTATTAATTAACCTAACTGCTCTCTTCTGAATGGAATCTAGAAGCCTGAGAGAAATTTTGGGGACACTGCCCCAGATGTGGGAACAATATTTCATGGTAGGGCAGATTTGCGATTTGTACAGAGTGAACAACTGTTTGGAAGAAAAGAAATGCCAAGAGTGAAAGAGAGAAAACCAAGATTTTTAGATGCAGAGGAAGCATTATTTGTAATGAGCTTGTTCCAAGAGAGATTAAAAGTCAAGGTAATCCCCAAAAGAGATATATCATCTTGCCTAGAAATCGGAGTGTCACCAAAGATAAGTATAGGAGCAGAAGAATCCTTTTTGCGAGATATGACAAGATTGAGTTTTAGAAGGATTGAAATCAACTAAGTTGTTTTTCGCCCCACTGGAGATTGGCATTTAAGGAATTGGTAGTGGATATTCAAGAAGTTGAAGCTGATTGAGCAGGGAAAGGTTTCTCAAAATGGAAAGTGGTATGCAATGTGCTATCATCAGCAAAACTACGGATAGGATTTCCAGTCAATGGAAGAAGGTCATTAATATACAAGAGGAAAAGAGTGGGGGGAAAGAACTGAACCTTAGTTGATACCAGCATTAGTGGAGAAGTGAGAAGACAGAGAGCCATCTACCATCACCCTCAGTGAGCGATCAGAGAGAAAACTGGATAACCAATTACTAAAAACAGTTTGCAAACCATAAGATGGAAGCTTGTTTAGAAGACCTTTATGCCAAACACGGTCGAAAGCCTCTGAGGTGTCAAGAGCAACTGCTTGTTTCAGTGAACTTTTCCAATGAGTTTGTCCATAAATGGGTAACATAAACCAGAATATCACCAGTGAATCAACACTGACGGTATCCATACTGGTAATTGTTGATCAGACGGAGGATTTCTATGTAGTTTAAGAGTTGACAGTTAATTGATATCTCCATTTCTTTAGAAAGAGTAGAAGTAATTGCAATGGGACGATAATTGGATGGGAGGGATTTGTCACCCTTTTTAGGAACTGGCTGGATATGAGCAAATTTCCAAGCAGAAGGGAAAACACCTTTGGAATAAGAAAGTGAAAAAAGGCCGCAAAGAACAGGAGTAAGTTTGGGAGCACAGGTTTTGAGAACAAGTGGAGAAATACTATCAGGACCTGGAGCTTTCTTAGCATCAAGATTCGTCAAAATCCTTCTGACTTTTGGCGGAAGTCCACAGGAGGCATTGAATGGAGCGTGTTGGAAATGGTGGAAGGTGTTTTACCAAGATCATTAATACACGAGTTGGAATCAAAATGGGATGCTAGCAGATCAGCTTTATCCTTGGCTGAAGTGACAACAGAACCATCTGGTTTTGAGAGTTGGGAGAAGAGATGTGAGCAAAAGTTGCGGCCAATAGCTTTGGCACGAGACATGAATGCTCAGCTACTATTAGGGCAAGAAGCAAATTTTCTGTCCTTAGCCTGTTCAAAATCTAGTTTGGACTGATTAATAACTGCTTTACAATTGTTGCGAGCTTTGGTGTAGGCAGAAAATGAAACTGAAGAATTGGAAACAACCCAATTACGATATGCAACATTCTTCTCTTGAACAGCCTTAGCACATTTATTGGAAAACCAAGGTTTAGATAAAGGACGAGATTTTAATGTGGAGTGTGGGATAAAGGATTCCATTCCTACAAGAAAAATTTCACTGACACGATCTGAGCATAACTGCTAGCCCTACAGCCTTACAGATATCTTACAATATCAGAATATTTACACTAGTGTTTCTGTAGCTAAATGGGCAGGAAAAAGCAAAGGGCATAAGCCAAAGAAATAGGCGAAAGGAGCAGGCAATAGTAATAGTGGTAGCACCTCAATTTCCCTCGAATTACTCAAATAGATTTTGAGGCATAAGATATAAGAGTTAGATAGCAAGTAGATAAAAGTAGAGGCAAAGAGAGCGAACTACTTTGGAATTTTACTGGGGGTTTAAAACCCGATCCCTTAGTAGGGTTCTCGGTAATTCATTGTGTAAAGAATCTTGTGCTATTACAACTAAGATTAAACGACTTAGATGTATAAATGAACACCATAGTAATAGCTAGTATTAAGTATCGCAAGACCATTTTTCAGAAAAATACAAAAAAGCAAAGATCTCAGGAAATTGTTAACCTATGGTTTTAAATTTAGATCCTGTTTTTAGGGTTAGTATTAAACAAATTTTTAAGCAAATCCACATAGGTTTAGCAAAATTTGGTCTAAAATTGGCATATAAATACGGCATACCAGTAGAAGCTTTCTGTATGTGAACTTGCCTTGTATACAAGGCATTGAAAAAACAGGTTCAGTGTAAATTGAAATGGCATGATAGGGACAATGTTTTATTTTAAGCTGCAGTTATTAGACTTGCAATCAAAATTTATTATAACCACTGTTGACAAGGCAGCCAACAACTATGGGATTATTTTTAAAGAGTTTTTATATTTCCTCTTTGGCTAATGTGCTTAATAACAGTACCACATATAAGAAAGTGGAAGCTAACAGTAATATTGCCAGAAAAAAGCTGGTTTCTATGAGAAGAAGGTTAAATCTTAATTGCTATAACACCAAGTTTCCATATGTACATTGGATTCCTAAGTTTCATAAGTCCCCCGTTGCATTTAGGTTTATAACCTCTTGTAGAGATAGTTATGTAGAAGTACCACATAAAGAACTAGAAACTTTGTTAAAAATCGTATTAGGTAAGGTAGGAGCCACAAAGATTATATTAAATAATGGAAATGTTTTAAGTTATCTTAATACCACAAACCACTAATGATATTAAGAGTAGGAGACCAGCGGAATTACTTAACAAGTACAGGTCACTGTTGAAAAAAAGCCGTGAAGTAGGGTTGAATTTGAAAGTGTCTGCAATTCTGCCCAGACACGATAGGAGGGAGTATATGATGAGAGCCTTGTCGATCAATTCGGCCCTGGAAAGATTGTGCAAGGCTGAAGGGGTAGAATTTTTTTCAGCCTGGAACTGTACTTGTTAACAGGAGAGATTGCTTCTACAGGGATGGGATACACTTAAATAGAAAGGGTGCAAGAATATTTGCTGATGCTATCGAGGCAGTGTTAGGTGGGTCGGAAAACTGCTAGCTTGGGGGGAGACAAAGACTAATGGATTAACAGTAGCCACTGGCAGAGGTGAAAGAGATTCTTGCACTGCTTCTATTGGAATGAGCAGAAGCCTGAAAAACAAGATGCAGGATATTTCAGAGACTGCTGGAAGTCATTGCGGTACAAGTAAACACATGGGTTGTGTTAGGGTAGCTAAGAATAGGAACAGGTGCATGTATACTTGCGTGTACACTAATGCTAGGAGTTTAGTAAATAAATTTAATGAATTTGAGGTATTACTCAAAACATCAAAGGCAGATATTGTTGGGATATCAGAGACGTGGTGTCACACAGATATAAGGAATGCAGAACTGGAATTTGGGGAGTACAACGTCTACAGAAAGGATAGACAGGATAGGAAGGGAGGAGGGGTTATGCTATTAGTTAAAAAACACATAAAATCCAAGGAAGTGAAGCCAGTTGACATCGCTGGACAGTGCAGTGTTGAGTCAGTTTGGTGTGACATAAGCATAGGTAAATCAAAATTGAGAGTAGGAGTGTGCTATAGGCCTAACGACTCTGATGAGTATAATAAGATACTGTACAGGGAAATAGAATGGGCCAGTAAATCAGAGAGTCTTATAATGGGGGATTTTAATTTCCCAGATATTGACTGGAATTTGTGGGTTGGTCACTCACACACTAGCAAGGCTTTTGTGGATTTATTGGATGATTGTTTTCTACACCAGCATGTTCGGGAGGCAACTAGAGGGAGTAATACTCTTGATCTGATTATCAGTAGTGATTCTTCATGCATTAGGAATCTGCAGATAAATGAACCACTGGGTGGCAGTGATCACAGTGTGCTGAAGTGGGATTTACTCAAGGAGGTAACTACCATCAGAGGTAAAGGGAAGGGTTTTTGCTTTCGTAAAGGCGACTATGATGGTCTGAGACAGTATTTAAATTCTATACAGTGGGACCAACTGAAGATGTTACCAACAGCAAATTCAAAATGGGAAGCATTCAAGGAACTAATCTTGGAAGCTACCAGGCTTTACATACCAACCAAGAAATATTGTTCAAGGTTCAGGCCTAAATGGTTGTCAGATGAACTAATGAGACATATGGCAGAGAAGAAAAATGCATGGGATACATACAAATTAATGGGTGACGTGGAAGCCTATGATAGATATAAGTTGGTCTGTAACCAAGTCATAAAGGAGATTAGGCAGGCAAAGGCAGATTATGAGAAATCCTTGGCAAAGGATGCAAAGAAAAACAGAAAAGAGTTCTTTACCTATTTAAACTCAAGAAGGAAAGGGATGAATCAGATTGGTCCACTGGATGTTGATGGTTCAACAGTTGAGGATCCAGCTCAGGTGGCTAACAATCTAAACGAGTATTTTGCATCTACATTCACACATGAGGAGTTATTCAGGAAGGGGAATGTCGTAGGTGAAGTAAACATTGGCAGTGAGCTAGATGATTTTCTAATAACTGAGAGGAAAGTGGAGGAGAAATTGTTGAGGATAAACATAAAAAAGGCACCCGGGGTGGATGGGATCTATCCAGTTATATTAAAGGAGGCAGCAAAGGAAGTAAGCAAACCCCTAGCCATAATTATGAGAGCTTCTTTGGACTCAGGGGAGGTACCCATGGACTGGAGATGTGCAAATGTAACCCCAATTCACAAAGGAGGATCAAAGGCTGACACAAGTAATTATAGACCTGTTAGTTTAACTTCGGTTCCAGGAAAATTAATGGAGGCACTGGTTAAAGAAGCACTGCAGGATCATCTGGACAAGAATTCAGTTATAGCTCAGACACAGCATGGGTTTGTTAAGGGCAGGTCTTGTCTGACCAATTTGATTGGATACTATGATGTAGTCACAAAAGAACTGGATGCAGGGAATAACTTTGATATTATATATTTGGATCTTAGAAAGGCTTTTGATACTGTTGCGCATGGAAGACTGCTGCACAAATTGGAGAAGTGTGGCATTCGAGGCAAATTGCTGCTATGGATAAAGGGATGGTTGAGTGGCAGAAGACAGAGAGTGGTAATCAATGGACACTGCTCAACGTGGACTAATGTTATTAGTGGAGTTCCTCAGGGTTCAGTGTTGGGTCCATTGTTGTTTTCTGTATTTATAAATGATATTGATGATGGTGTATCAGGCTTAATGTCCAAGTTTGCAGACGATACAAAGGTTGGCAGGGTTGTTAAGGACACTACTGATACTATGCTGCTGCAAGAGGATCTGGAAAGGTTGAGCAGATGGGCTGAGAGGTGGCAAATGAAGTTTAACATTGACAAATGTAAAGTACTACATATGGGAAACAGTAACCCCAGATCAACGTATCAACTCTGTGGTACTACGCTGACAGTGGTAGAGAATGAAAAGGACCTGGGGGTAATTGTGCAGGCAGATATGAAGTTCTCTGAGCAGTGCAGACGAGCTGCAAGAGTAGCTCATGGTGTCTTGTCAATGATATACAGGAATTTTTCTAGCAGGGACAGGGATGTGATTATTCCCTTGTATAAGGCATTGGTCAGGCCACACCTTGAGTACTGTATACAGGTCTGGAGGCCTCATTTCAAGAAGGATGTAGAGCTGCTGGAACGAGTACAGAGAAGGGCAACAAGATTAGTGAATGGAACAAAGGGTTGCTCTTACGAAGAAAGGCTTAAGTTTTGCAAATTACAGAGCCTGGAGACTAGGCATCGCCGAGGTGATCTGATAGAGGTGTACAAGGCTTTGAATGGCTTGAGCATGCTCAATGCCGATGGGATTCTTCCTCTTGCTCAGAATAATCACCTGAGAGGGCATAAATTCAAATTGAGGAAGGACGGATGTCGGATAGATGTGCGGAAATTCGCCTTTAGCCAGCGGGCAGTTGGTTTGTGGAATAGACTTCCATCACTTGTTGTTGAAGTTGATAGCCTAAACAAATTTAAGGCTCAGCTGGACAGGTATTTCGAACGAATTGAGGGGTGAAATGGGAGTAGTGGTTGTTTTTTTTTTTTTTTTATTGGCTGATGCTGAATAAGCTTGCTTTCTTGCATCATATGCCTCTACTAATGCTAATGCTAATTAGACATATTGGTACATTGACTTTAAAAATCTGTTTTCTAGTATATTGCATGAAAATTTAAAAAAGGTTTTGAATGAGTATTATAATGAATATTATAGGGTTATCCCTTGTGATAAGTATTATTGGGATAATTTAATAGACCTATGTTTATTTAATTGCTTCACCGTTAATGGAAGTGCGGTTTATAGGCAACATACGGGTATAGCTATGGGTGCATGTAGTTCATGTATTGTGGTCAATCTATATTTGCACCACTTTGAAGGTAAATTTAATAGCAGTGCTATACTTTATAGATATTACTGATGATCTTATTGCAATTAATGAGCCAAATTTTCTGCAAAAAATGTCAACTTTTTATCCTTTGGATCTGCATCTTGAACGTTCTAATAATGATAGTTTTATCGCTGCCACATTTTTAGATACTGATATTAAAATTAAGGCTGGGAAGGTTGATACTAACATATATGACAAACGTACGGATTTTAAATTTGAGACTATAAAATCTCACACATTGGCATTCGAACATATCACATAGAATTCATAGCAATATAACTAAATCTCAAGGATTAAGAATATGTAATAGTCGAGCTAATATTTTAGCATCACTAACCGATTTTATCAATAAGCTGTGTAAAAATGGCTTTCCTCTTAAATTCATATTTAGAAATCTATGTAGAGCTATTTTTATTGCTATAAAATTATGGCATGTTAATATCTGTCCGCAAGCTATAGTTAGGAATTTGGTTATGCTGAAGTGATGTCTTAGATAGAACTTATGTATATTAGTATATACTTAGAACTGTATATACTTAGGTACTTTTAGCCGACCGGGCTAGCCGAGTGGGTAAAGTACCTGCCCGGCAACCCAAAGGTCGCGGGTTCGATTCCCGCCTCGGGCTTGGATCAAAGTACTGCAAAAACCTTGGGAGGTGCAATATGGCCACAGAAGCCGATGCGCCAACAACTACCAAATCAAAAATCAACTTAGGTGCTTCATAGAACTGTTAATCTGTGTCTTACATTTTGAAAAAAGTTGTACCCATAGTTGTTCTATGGGAAGGAATAAAATTTTTTTATTTATTATTATTATCCCCCCCCCCCCCCCCGTTTGATCTTGTCCAGAGGTTGCCTGTGCTCATATCGCTTCTAATTAGTGGATGCTATTTCCATATTTGCATGTGTCAGTAGAGGGAGCTTCGAACTTTCTTTTGTTTCTTGCTGTAGCTTGGGTCAGTCCACGTTTTTGGTAGCTCCAATGTATCAGTAAAATCTTTGCCTTTTTGTAATTTTGCATTTTTCTGAAAGATGGTCTTGCGATACTTAATACTAGCTATTACTATGGCATTCATTTATGCATCTAAGTCGCTTAATCTTAGTTGTAATTGCACAAGATTCTTTTCACAACAAATTACCAGGAACCCTACTAAGGGACAGGGATTTACACCCCTGGTAAAATTTTGAAGTAGTTTGCTGTCTTTGCCTCTACTTTTTATCTATTTGCTATCTAACTCTTATATCTTATGCCTCAAAATCTATTGGAGTAATTTGAGGGAAATTGAGGTGCTACCGCTATTACTATTGCCCGCTCCTTTTGCCTATTTCTTTGGCTTATGCCCTTTGCTTTTTCCTGCCCATTTAGCTATAGAAACACTCGTGTAAATATTCTGATATTGTAAGAGTAAAGATATCTGTAGGGCTAGCAGTTATATTTTGCCAGGCAGCCATTCGTATTTTTATAGTGAGTGTCATATTCTGCACGTTTAGCAAAATATGCTAACTGTAACTTTAACTTATCTTAAAATTTATAATTATATTATCTTAAATTTGACCTTTAAGCTATTATATATACCAGGAGTGGCCAACTTAATTTGTGATGCGGTCTACATTTTTTCCTTCAAAATGTGCCACGATCTACCATCTTAAAAATTTCATTGAATAAGGTGCACAAATCGAGGGATGACTGTATATTTGAAATTCATCGTGATCAACCGAAATTAAATCCGCGATCGACTCATTGGTATATATTAATAAGGCGTGACTGGCATATAACTCGCAGAAACAGATGGCTCACGTTGTTACTGATGGGATATATTGAGAGGCGCTAGCTCCAAGTTGATGTGCCTTTCAATGTAAGCCTTAAGCAGTAACAACATTATGATACTTTTGAGTATGTTAATTTTAGAATCAGTATGACTTCGCTATTTATAGTGACTATTTGGTGCCTTGTGGGTTATGGTCACACACTAATATTAGGCTATATTGTTAAAAATATATAAACATGGTACTTAATATATATATATATATATATAAAAAATCTCCAATATTTCAAAAGAAAATAAAACATAAGCCAGTAGTATGGCAAAAACTGTAGAGCGAAAATTAACATAAAAATAACCCAAAATAAAACAAACGAACGGGAAAGTAAACGTAAGGCGTAAACAGTAGCTGAAAAACCCCTGTAAATCCAATTAATAAAACCGATATAAAATTTAAAATAATGCCAATTACATAATAATTTAGCAGTACCCCCCCCCCCCCATAAGGTACCAGTTCTGAAAGACGTGAAATATCACCAAAAAGGGTTAAAGGACCTACTAAAAGAAAACAAAAAAATCAAAATAGACTGACCATTATGCCCCATATCGACAGAGAACCACGAGGCCAATAATGGTCATAGAATCGTTGCATTTCAATCGGTATACAAATCGTCGCAAAGACGAAAAGATCGAAGAACCGATCCACCAATGTAGAGGATTTGCATGGCAGTGGTCCTTATGCAGCGAAAAAACGGGGTTTTTTTATAGGAGTTTTTCAACTAAAATGAAATAAAATACACTGACCATTATGCCCTATCTCGACAGAGGACCATGAGGCCAATAATAGTCTGGGAATCACTGCAATTTATTTTATTAATTATTTGGTCATGTAATTGTTGTTAGTCCACTTTTCCACCTTAGTGAGATTTCACATAATTCAGAAATGGGTGCCTACTAGGGAGCGCTGCCAAATTTCTTTTAAGTGGCTTAATTTTCTAAATTATTTTAGGAACGTTGCTTCAGCGCTACCCTCTCCTTTTTTCTCTCCCTATATTTTTCTGTTATTTTATTTGGCTCAGTTCATTTTCACTCTACTGGTTTGCTATGCTCCTGGCAATTATTCTATTTTAATTTAGCTTTTATATATATATATATATATAAGCTTATCAAGTATTTGAAAGTACCCTTCCTTATCTTTGTCTGACCTTTCTCTAAAAATGCTACCAAATTCTCTAGGCAGGAGATCTGCCATGGGTCATGGCTGATCTCCTGCCTAGAGAATTTCATTTCTCTTAACAACTTTGGTATTCCTTTTACAGCATTTTCCTATAATATCTGCCTAAGATGGTTAATTCACTTTTTACACTGTAGTACTGCATGTATGGGAATTATTTTTGAATTATTTCATCCAAAATGTTAGTGTTTTCTTCATTGCACACATTTTCGTCTTCTGCCATCTATGAACATTGTATACACAAATAGTATCTCATTTGTATACTTTCTCAGTTTTTCACAAGTATGGACAGCTGAGTTTTTGCTCACTTGAAAAGGAACTCTCACTGGCTGTTGGTAGAAATGGACAATTTAGCTGTTCACAACTTGAGATCTGTAATAGAGACAAAAAAACTTATATTTTAACATGTCTATACTACTACCTTCAGAACTTAATGTTGCTAAAAGGGGGAAAAAAAATTGCCCAAGAGGCATTAGTTATGGACTGATCCTTCTATCTCCTATTCACAAGAGTGGTAATCACAGACCTGTAAGTTTTTCTTTGCCAGGTAAAATGATGAAATTAATATTAGTATTGGTAAATTATTCAAAGAAGCAAGTATATGTTGTCAGAAAACAGACTATATATATTCATACTAATGCGAGCAAAAGAGTGAGTGAACATAATCTTCCTTTAACAAACTAATGCTGTGAATAAATAAGGCAATTGCAGCATGCATTTGTTAAAGTAGATCATGACATCATATGCTTAATTTCAGTACAGGCTTTGATACTATACTCTACCACATGGGCACTTTACTACTATGAATAAAGGCTACTTTTCATGGATTAATGTGATGGGTGGAGTTTTGGAAGGGTATGTGTGGGCCCTAAGTTTTCTGATGAAACAAAGGTGGGTACTCTGGTTAATGACTATAATCAGGATATGCCACATGAAGAGAATCGATATAAACTAAGTATATGGACTGGACATTGGCAATTTGGGCATTTAACAGTAATAAATGCAACGCATTGATTTGGCTAGTACCAAAGTCAGGTTAGTGGAGTATGAAAAGTATCTAAGGGTAATTATATAGCCTGATATGAAGTTCTCTGAGTAGTGCAAACAAGCTGCTAGAGAAGCCCCTGAGTTCTGTCAGTGATATTCAAGAACTTTCCCAGCTGAGATAAAGAGGGGATTATCGTATTGTATAAGGCAATGGTTAGACCACACCTGGAATATTGCATACAGGTTTGGAAACCTCATTTTAAGAAGGATATAGATCTGTTGGAAAGGGTGCAGAGAAGAGCAACAAGATTAGTTGGGGAGATGAATGGAGATTCTTACCAAGAAAACAAAAACTGCGGTTCTTTAAATTGAATTACAGTCCCTGGAAGCTAGGCGTCTGTGACCTAATTGAAGTATGTAAAGCCCAAAAAGGTTTAAGCATACTAAAAAGATGGTTGCTGAATAAATGTGCAGAAATCCCCAATCAGCCAGAGTAATCTTCTGTCTAGTGTTGTGTAGGTTGAATAAATTTAAGGAAGATTTGGAAAAATTATCGAAAAGAATAGGGAAATGAGGTGATTTTTATTTATTTATTTTTTTTTTTTTTTGGCTGGTGCTATATGGGCTTTGCTTCATTGTATCATATTGTTCTAATATTAACTAATAGCTGTAGACTATGAACAGTACCATATGTTACGTGCTTCATTGTTTCTCAATGATGATGCCATTTTCTAGCAGAACAGTGCATTGTGTTATCTAGACATAAATGAGTAGGAATTTCATGGAAACATTTCAAACCATTTTTCTTTCCTTGATTAATCAAGTTCCTGGATTTTAACTCGATTGAACAAATAAGGGCTGTGAAGTTAGTAGAACTGTCTAAGGTACAAATCTGCCACTATTTCCAGTATAATATTTGAGAAATTCTGCAGAAAGCATGGTATCATCTTAGTGGAGTTTTGTGTGATAGTCTATCTCATGGCAGGCAAGGTTTGTTATCTAGGTTCAGGAAGAACCAATGCATATATGGCCAACTGGGCTAGCTAGGTGGGTAAAGTGCCTCCCTGGCAGCCCGAAGGTCGCGGGTTCAAATCCCGCCTCGGGCTTGGATCAAAGTAAAATGCAAAATCTTTGGGAGGTGCATTATGGCCACAAAAGCCAATGTGCCAACAACTAACAAAAAAAAAAAAATGCATATATGATAGTTTTTCATATTTAAATGACAGCTTAGTGTATGTTTGTTAATATGCAGATGATATAATACTAATTGACATAATGACAATTTAAAAAATAAAGGAACTATTGTTTTTGAACAGAGAAGACTTTGAGACACTGTCAGCAGATTTGCTAAAAAGAGTAGAGTTAAAAATGAAGACGGTATTACAAGAAGCAAGTAAGTAATGCTAGCCTTAATATTTGTTTTAATTTTGTAAATTTTATTTCTGATAACATAACTAATGTTCCACAATAATTTATGAGAGCAAAATGTTGAGTAGGATCATTTATCTTTCATAATGCCATCTGAATGAAATCTTTATTTAAATTAGTACTGAAATATGTTTTGGATTCTATCAGTTTACATACTTTTTAGATGTAATTTGTAAGAGTAAGTAATATGGTCGGCTGTAAGTTGAACACTGATATAAGGGACACTAAGCTATCTACCTTGACTATAAATGTACTTAATATATAAAAAAAAAACAGTAGTTTTACCTTACTCTCATAAATCCCTGTATCTTATTTGTGCAAGTCCAGCTCAGCACAATGAAATACAGAAGAGATTTAAACTAGCAAACCCAAAGGAAAAATGTGGATGTCATGAAATTGGAGCATTCCAGATAAAATTTTGCTTTAAGCAGTTTAATTGGTTCACCGCTTCATTATGCAAATATCCAGCATCAGGAATTTGAGAAGAAAAACTGGATATTTTTTTGTCAAGCAACCTTTGGCAGAGACTGGCTAATTCAGTCAAGGTGAGAAGAAAGCCCAAAAATGTCTACCCTTTCCAGTCTAGATTGATTCAGTCCTGTGATTTTCGATCCCAGGTCAAAATGGTCATTGGAAAAAGACAACAGCAAAAGTGTTACGTGGAATCAAGAATTCATAGATGATCCCAGCTTGGATGGATCCCATCCAATCATAATAAGGATTGTTCAGCTTCAAACAGTTTCACTTTCCTTTCAGTTATTACAAAGTCATTTAGCTCCCTGTTGGAGTTTGATAAACTTCTGATATCCTCCCTTGTAAAGAATTCCTCATGTGTGAATGTAGATGCAAAATATCTATTCAATTTGTCTGAGCAGGGTCATCAACAGTTAATCCATTAAGATCAACTGGCCCAATGCGATTCAACCCCTTCCTTCTACTGTTAATATAAGCATAGAGGTCTTTGCTGCTTTTCTTGGCATTCTTCACTAGAGACTTCTCATAATCTGCCTCAGCTTGCCTAATACCTTCTTTGTGACTTGAATTATTACAGAAAAATTACAGGATAATTTATATCTACCACAGGCTATATCTATCACCTGATAATTTATATGCATCCCATGCACTTTTCTCCTCTACTTCATGTCTTAATAATTCATCTGCCATCCATTTAGGTCTATGCCTTGAACAGTATTTATTTGTTGGTATGAAAAGCCTAATAACTAGTTATAGTTAAGTATATAGTTCATCAACAGATTTCAGGCAAATTGAGTTTCTAATAATGTACACCAATGGTCTAACTGGAAGATTTAGTGTTAGTAGTGGCAACTGATGCAGGGAATCAAGCTTTCACTGCATTGGTAAAAAATTAATAAAAAAAAAAAAATAATAAACCTACCTCATCTTTCCATCTCCTCTAATTTGTCTAATTCTTTAAATTTATTCAAACTATCCACTTCCACAACACCAGATGGAAGTTTTTACCAACAGTTGCTCTGGTTAAAAGCAACTTTTTGCACATCTATCCTGAGCCCATCCTCATCGTTTAAGTCTGTACTTTTATGTTTGTTGTTTGAGAAAGAGTAAGGATGTCATCAGCATTTAGTTCTTTCAATCCATTTGAAGCCATAAACACTTAATCAGGCCTCCTCTTGGGTGCCTAGTTTCCAAGCACTGCAGCTTACATAATTGAAACTTTTCACAGCAAGAATGCCTTTTTTCTATCCTTGACTGATCTTATTGCTCTTCTCTATACCAATTCCAACAGTTCCACATCCCTCTTAAAATGAGGCTTCCAGACATGTATACATGTCTAAAAATGGAGACTCATCATTGCTTTATACAATGGGATAATCACATTGTCCTTGCTGGCAAAATATCTGTATATCGTTGAGAGAACTTCATTAGCTGTCCTGTCTGCAGTAGCTCTCAGAGAGCTTCATGTCAGACTATGCATCTATCCTTGGGTCTGTTTTGTTCTTCACTGCCTTGAATGTAGTACCACTTAATTGGTATATTATTCTGAAATAACTGATGTAATCAATATGCCATACTTTACATTTATTAATGCTAAACTGCAATTGCCAATTCTCAGCTCATTTGTATAATTTTTCTGTCTCATTGCAGTAGTATGCTCAGTTCATGTCGTTAACCAACCTGCCAATCTTTGTATCATCAGCAAACTTAGAGATAAGCTTAATATGCCTTCATCAGTATTATTAATAAATACTGAAAGCAGTAAGGGGCCCAGCACCGAACTCAGAAGGATGTCACTAATAACATTAGTCTCAGAAGAGCAGTGTGCACATTTATAATTGCCCTCTGGAGTGTTATTGTGGCTTATGGAATCTATCCATTTATGTTAAAAGCAGCAAAAGAGGTAAGCAAGCCTTTGCCCATAATTATGAGAACACCCTTGGATTCAGGGAAAGTACCGACGGATTGAGATGTGTAAATGACTCTCCTATTCACAAAGAAGGATAAAAGTGTAAAGTGAGTAATTGCAGAACTGTAGGTAAGTTTGAATTCAAAAATGGTAACTGAGGTTTAACAACCACTTCTTACTGTAAAGCTTGCGTCTGTGAGAAAGAGACTCAGAAGTAACTTAGGCTTGGAGGTGGGGTGAAATTGAAGGTGCTTCAGGATTATGGTTTCTATGCAGTGTAAACAGGCAGTGGCACATGCTATGTTCTCACTGATGTGTTGCGGCCCTTTGCAGTAAGGGAGGATGCCAATATTTCACTTTCAGTATATCACATGCTGGAAAATGTATTGTGTATTTTCAAGAGGTTGATGCAGAAGCACCCCCCCACACACACACACACTGATCTACATGTAGCGACACCAAATTTTTTTTTCTATGTAAAGGAACTTTATACAAAGCACTCGTACTAAAAAAAGTACGAGTGCTTTGCATAAAATTAGGTAACAAATTAGATTAACATTAGCCGATGGTAGAGGTGAAAGTGATTCTTGCACTGCTTCTGTTAGAATGAGCAGCAGCCTGGAAAACAAGGTGCTAGGTATTTCAAGGATTTCTGGGAGTCATCGCGGAACAAGTAAATACATGGGCTGTGTTGGGGTAATTAAGAGTAAGAACAGCTGCATGTATACTTGCATGTACACCAATGCTAAGAGTTTAGTAAATAAATTTGATGAATTTCAGGCACAGGTCAAAACACCAAAGGCAGATATCTGCCAATATCTGCTTTTGGTGTTTTGAGAGATAATGTCACAAAGATATAAGGCATGTAGAATTGGAATTTGTGGGGTACAATGTATACAGATAGGAAGGGAGGAGGGGGTTATGCCGTTATTTAAGAAACAACAAAATCTAAGGAAGTGCATCCAGTTGACATTGATGGACAATGCAATGTTGAGTCAGTTTGGTGTGACATAAGCACTGGGAAAGCAAAATTGAGAGTAGGAGTGTGTTATAGGCCTAATGACTCTATTGAGTAGAATGAACAGTGGTGCAGAGAAATAGAGGGCCAGTAAATCGGACTGTCTTATGGGGGATTTTAAATTCCCAGATATTGACTGGAACTTGGTTGGTCACTTGCACACTAGCAAGGCTTTTGTGGATTTATTGGATGATTGTTTTCTATAGCAACATGTTTGAGAAACAACCAGAGGGAGTAATAATCTTGATCTGATTATTAGCAGTGATTCTTCATGCATTGAGAATCTGCAGATAAATGAACCACTAGGTGGCAGTGATCACAGTGTGTTCATGTGGAATTTACATCAGAGATGTAACTACCATCAGGGTTAAAGGGAAGGGTTTTTGCTTTCATGAAGTTTTTAAATTCTATACAGTGGGACCACATGATAATGTTACCAAAATAAAATTCTAAATGGAAGGCATTGAAAGAATTAATCTTGGAAGCTACTAGGTGTTTTGTTCCATCTAAGAAATACTGCTCTAGGTTTAGGCCCAAATGGATGTCAGTTGAATTAATGAGACTTGTGGCAGAGAAGAAAAATGTGTGGGATGCATATAAACTATCAGGTGACACAGAAGCTTGTGGTAGATATAAACTAATCTCTAATGAAGTCACAAAGGAGGTTAGACAAGCAGATTGTGAGAAATCCTTTTACAAAAGATGCAAAGAAAAACAGCAAAGAGTTCTTTACTTATGTAAACTCTAGAAGAAAGGGGATGAATCAGATTGGTCCACTTGGTATTGATGGTTCCACTGGTGATGATCCTGCTCAGGTAGCTGACAAACTGAATGAGTATTTTGCATCTGCATTCAAACATGAGGAGATATTCAGGGAGGGGAATGCCAGAGGTGTAATAAACTCTGGCAGTAAGCTAGATAATCATGTAAGCTAGATAATCATGTAATAACTGAGAGCAAAGTGGAGGAGAAATTGTTGAAGTTTAAGATAAGAAATGCACCTGGGGTGGATGGGATCTATCCAGTTATATTAAAAGAGGCAACAAAGGAAGTAAGCACACCCTTAGCCATAATTATGAGAGCTTCCTTGGAAGCTGGGGAGATCCCCGTGGACTGGAAATGTGCAAATGTGTCCCCAATTCACAAAGGAGGATCGAAGGGTGACACGAGTAATTACAGACCTGTAAGTTTAACTTCTGTTCCAGTGAAATTAATGTAGTTGCTTGTTAAAATAGCACTACAGGATTGTCGAAGCAAGACTGCAGTTATAGTTCAGACACAGCATGGGTTTATTTAGGTTAAATTTTGTCTGATCAGTTTGATTGGATACTATGGTGTGGTCACAAAGGAACTGGATGCAAAAAATAATTTTGATATCTACTTGGATTTTAGGATAACTTTTGATACTGTTGGACCTGGAAGACTATTGTACAAATTGGAGCAGTATGGCATTAAGGGCAAATTGCTGCTATGGATAAAGGGATGGTTGAGTGGGAGAAGATAGTGATAATCAATGGACACTGTTTTTTGTAGACTTTTATTAGTGGAGTCCCCCAGTGTTGGGCCCATTGTTGTTTTCGGTATTTATCAATGATATTGACGAAGGTATATCTGGCTTTAATGTCCAAGTTTATAAACGATACGAAGGTTGGCAGGGTTGTTAATGACAGTATGCCACTGTAACTGGTTGTAGGACACTATACCACTGTAACTGTAGATAAGTTGGGCAAATGAGCTGAGAAGTGGCAATTGAAGTTTAACATTGACAAAATCAAAGTACTGCATATGGATAGCAGTAACCCAAGAGAAACGTACCATCTGTGTGGTACTACACTCAGGGAAGTGAAGAGTGAAAAGGCCTGGCGTTAATTGTGCAGTCAGATATAAAGTTTTCTGAACAGTGCAGACAATCTGCAAGAGTAGTTCATGGTGTCTTGTAAATGATATACAGGGATTTTTTTTGCAAGGGTAAGGAGGTGATTATCCCCTTGTATAAGGCAACGGTCAGGCCACACCTTGAGTACTGTAAACCCCGGGGGCTCACATCTGGTGAGTATGGGCTTGGCACACCCAGGGTCCTGAGCTGGATATCATCATTCTTCTCTTTCTTGGTGATTCCCTTCTACTTCTCTCTCTCTCTCTCTCTCTCTCTCTCTCTCTCTCTCTCTCTCTCTCTCTCTCTCTCAGGGTAATTTGGGAATTTTTTTTTTTTTTTTTTGGCTGGTGCAGCATAAGCCTCAGGCTTCCTTGCACCATATAGCTAATACTAATAATAATAATAATAATAATAATAATAGGTCTGGAGGCCTCATTTTAGGAAGGATGTAGACCTGCTGGAACAAGTACAGAGAAGGGCAATGAGATTGAATGGAACAAAGGGTTATACTCTGTTTATTTAGTTTTGTTTATGATTTTAAAATCAGATGTATAATATTTTTATATTGTTTTTCTAAGTCGGGTTTTTTTTCCAAGTCTGCAAGGCGCCTCCGTAGCCAGGTGGGAAGGAGCAGCAGTGCGTAGCACACGCTTCTTGATTAGACCGGGGTTCGAGCCCGTCACCACCAAATACGGAGGATGCGGAAAGGTTAAGGAATGACCACCGCATATCCTGGAGCAATATGGCCTTAGTTGCTAATGCTCCTAAAAACCAAGCAACAACAACCAAGTCTGCAAATTGCAGTGTCTGGAGACTGTGCACCTGCAAGGTGATCTGATTGAGGTGTATAATTGCTTGAATCGTTTGATCAAGCTCACTGCTGTTGGGATTCTTCCTTTTGCTCAGATTAATTACCTGAGAGGACATAAGTTCAAATTGAGGAAAGACAGTTGTAGAAAAGATGTGTGGAAATTTGTCTTTAGCTAGTGGGTGGTTGATTGCTGGAACAAACTTCCATCTGTCATTGTAGAAGTGACAGCTTAAATGAATTCAAGGTGGAGCTGGACAGACATTTGAAGTGAATGGATGGGTGAAATGGAACGTTTTTTTTTTTTTGCTGATGCTGTATAAGCTTGCTTTCTTGCATCATATGTCCCTTCTAATGCTAAAATTTGTCCTTATAAAGTCAATGTCATGAGCTTACTAACACCCTCACTTACCTATGCTAAATGAAGGCTAAAAGGCAGTAAAGTAATTATGAACTTTAGGCTCCTGCCATGTTGAAGTCCAAGTCAAAATATTTGGCAATCAGAGTGGATTTAAACTCTGTGTATTTAGTTGTTTATGATTTGTGTGTAATTTCAGATGTGTAATTTTTTACGTTGTTTTTCTAAGTCAGTTTTGCCATGGTATCACCATCCCTGTGTATATAAGCCACCCCTGTGGGCTTAGATTTTTAAGGAGCAGAAATTGGATTATCACTTCCTGGTGATGGAAATGTTATGAGCAATTTGGATTCTATCTCTCCTCCCCCCCACTCTTAACAAAAGCAGAAAGGTTTGCCTCCTTGCATCCTTTGTCTTTACCAATAAGTTTTGTAACTTGGATTTAAATTTATAAACTTCAAACACTGCAAAAAAATAGCAGCAGTTAAATTGATCTATTTTTCAGACTAAGTATATTCTGGAAAATACAAGGTATACATATTTTTCCTGGAAAATGTTTCATAAAATTCTCTTGTATCTTATAATTATTAAGTATTTGCAGTGATATTTTTATCCATACCTATGGCCAAAGGAAGTATGTTGAAGATGCTTGTGTGGCCCTCTGAAAATACTAGCTTTTTCTGTATATGAAAACAAAGTCTCATGTGTGTCGAAGACATCAAAAAAGGGTGAGTGCTGAGTTAAACACTGAGGCAACTATAATTCTGGGTGTCTTTGGCCAACTACATCCACTGGGCATTTCAGTAAAACTTAAATGCATTCTTGAGTGAGGAGTGGACCAAATGGATAAAAGCATAAAATCATGCTTTGATTTGATGCCTTTTTCAGTATGAATGAAACAGCCAACCATTTCATGTTAAACAGTTAATGTAGTAGTAGTGCCATGTGATGCAAGAAAGCAAGTGTATGAGCTTATGCAGCATCAGCCAAAAAAAAAAAAAAAAATCACACCATTCCCTCCCAATGCCTGTCCAGTTAACCACCCGCTGGCTAAAGGCAAATTTCCGCACATCTATTCTACATCTGTCCTTTCTTAATTTGAATTTATGCCCCCTTAGGTTCGTAATCTGAACAAGTGGAAGGATCCCATCAGAATTCAGCATGCTCAACCCATTCAAGGCCTTATACACCTCAATCAGATCACCGCGCAGGTGCCTAGTCTCCAGCCACTGCAATTTGCAGAACTTAAGCGTCTCTTGATAAGAGGATCCCTTCATTCCCCTCACCAATCTTGTTGCCCTTCTCTGTACACACTCAAGTAAATCTACATCCTTCCTAAAATGAGGCCTCCAGACCTGTACGCAATACTCAGGGTGTGGCCTGACCATTGTCTTATACAGAGGGACAATCACCTCCTTCCCCCTGCTAGCAAAATTCCTATATATCATTGACAAAACCCCATGACCTGCCCTAGCAGCTTGTCTGCATTGTTCAGAAAACCTCATATCTGACTGCACAATCACTCCCAGATGTTTTTCATTTTCTACCACCTTTAGTGTAGTACCACACAGTTGGTACATTTCTCTGGGGTTACTTCTACCCATATGCAGTACCTTGCACTTGTCAAGGTTAAACTTCAGTTGCCACTTCTTAGCCCATCTGCCCAAATTATCTAGATCCTGTTGCAGTAGCACACTGCCATTACTGTCATTAACAACCCTGCCAACCTTTGTATCATCTGCAAACTTCGACATTAAGCGTGTTATACCTCATCAATATCATTGATAAATATACAAAACAATAGTGGACCCAACACCGAACCCTGTGGGACTCCACTAATAACATTAGTCCACGAAGAGCAGCACCCATTGATTACCACCCTCTGTCTTCTCCCACTTAACCATCCTTTTATCCCTTGTAGCAACTTACCCTTAATACCATTCTGCTCCAATTTGTACAATAGCCTTCCATGCGCAACAGTGTCAAAAGCTTTCCTGAAATCCAAATATATGATATCAAAATTATTTTTTGCATCCAGTTCCTTTGTAACCACATCATAATATCCTATCAAATTTGTCAGACAAGACTTTCCCTTAACAAACCCATGCTGTGTCTGAATTATTGCTGCAGTCTTGTCTAGATGATCCTGCAATGCATCTTTAACCAGTGACTCCATTATTTTACCCGGAACAGAAGTTAAACTAACTGGTCTGTAATTACTCGTATCACCCTTCGATCCCCCTTTGTGAATTGGGGATACATTTGCACATCTCCAGTCCATGAGAACCTCCCCTGAGTCCAAGGATGCTGTCATAATTATGGCTAAGGGTTTGCTTAGTTGCTTTGCCATCTCCTTTAATATAACTAGATAGATCCCATCCACCCCAGGTGCTTTTCTTATGTTTAACTTCAACAATTTCTCCTGCACTTTGCTGCTCTCAGTTATTACAAAAATCATTAAGTATCCTGCTACAATTTGATAACCTTCTGCTATTTTCAAACCTTAATAAATCCTCATGTGTGAATATATATGCAAAATACTCATTCAGTTTGTTTGCTATTTGAGCAGGATCATCAACAGTCGAACCATCGATGTCAAGTGGACCAATCTGATTCATCCCCTTCCTTTTAGAGTTTATATAAGTAAAGAAATCCTTGCTGTTTTTCTTAGCATCTTTTGCCAAGGATTTCTCGTAATCTGCCTTCGCTTGCCGAACCTCTTTTGTGACCTGATTACAGACTAGCTTATATCTGACATAGGCTTCTGAGTTGCTTGATAATTTATATGCATCCCGTGCATTTTTCTTCTCTGTTAAGTGTCTCATTAGTTCATTAGATAACCATTTTAGGCCTAAACCTTGAACAGTATTTCTTAATAGGTATGAAACTTTTAGTAGTTTCCACGATTAATTCCTTGAATGGTTCCCACTTAGAATTTACTGTTGGTAACATCGTCAGTTGATCCCACTGTACAGAATTAAAAACTGTCGGAGACCACTGTACTCAC